>NW_007736879.1:37559-53194 GCF_000696425.1 Galeopterus variegatus
GGGTTAGGGTTAGGGTTAGGGCTAGGGTTAGGGTTAGGGCTAGGGTTAGGGTTAGGGTTAGGGCTAGGGTCAGGGTTAGAGTTAGGGTTAGGGTTGGGGTTAGGATTAGGGTTAGGGTTGAGGTTAGGGTTAGGGTTAGGGTTGGGGTTAGGGTTAGGGGTTAGGGTTGGGGTGTGATTAGGGTTTTGTGTTAGGGGTTAGGTGTTAAGGGTTAGGGTTCCAATTCACTATTGGAGAATAGAAATGCTACTGATTTTTGTGTGTTAATTTTGTATCCTTCTACTTTGCTGAAATCATTTATCAATTCCAAGAGTTTTTTTCGTAGAGGCTGTAGACTGTTCAATATATAGGATCATGTCATCTGCAAAGAGGGACTATATGACTTCATCTTTTCCAATCTGGATGCACTTTATTTTTTCTCTTCTCTGATTGCTCTGGCTAGTACTTCCAACACTATGTTGAATAGGAGTGGTGAGAGTGAGCATCCTTGTCTAGTTCCTGTTCTTAAAGGAAAAGCTTTCAACTTTTGCTCATTCAAGATATTGGCGGTGGGTTTATCATATATGGCTTTAATTATGTTGAGATACTTTCTATCTATACCTAACTTATAGAGATTCTTTGTCATGAATAAGTGTTGAAACTGGTGGGGGAGAAGAAGACATAACAATTACAATTCCTTGAAGGTGAAACAACAAGCATACAGAAAGGACATTGTTGGGTGGGAGGGGGGAGAGGGAGGAGGGAGGGAGGTTTCGGTAATGGGCCACAATAATCAACCACATTGTATATCAACAAAATAATATTAAGAAAAAAAATGAATAAGTGTTGAATTTTATCAAATGCTTTTTCAGCATCTATAGAGATGATCATATGCTCCTTGTGTTTGATTTTATTGATATGGTGTATCACATTTATTGATTTGCATATGTTGAACCAACCTTGCATCCCTGGAATGAATCCCATTTTATCATAGTGTATAATTTTGCATGTGTGTTGATGTATTCTGTTAGCTAGCATTTTATTGAGGATTTTTGCATCTATATTCATTAAGGATATTGGCCTGGAGTTTTCCTTTTTAGTTGTATTTTTACCTAGATTTGGTATCAGGGTGATGTTTGCTTCATACAATGAGTTTGGGAGAATTGCCTCTGTTTCAATCTTTTGGAATAGTTTATAGAGAACTGTTGTCACTTCCTCTTTGAATGTTTGGTAAAATTCTACTGTGAATCCATCTGGTCCTGTGCTTTCCTTTGTTGGGAGCCTTCTTATAACAGCTTCAATCTCTTTTATTGTTATTGGTCTGTTCAGATTTTTCTACATCTTCTTGGCTCAGTTTTGGTAGTTTGTGTGTTTCCAGAAATTTATCCACTTCCTCCAGATTTTCAAATTTGTTGACATATAGTTGTTTATATTAGTCTCAAATGATTCCTTGTATTTCAGATGTATCAGTTGTAATATCACCTATTTCATTTCTAATTTTTTTATTTGGATCTTCTCTCTTCTCTTTTTGGTTAGCTGTGCTAATGGTTTGTCAATTTTATTTATCTTTTCAAAAACCCAACTTTTTGATTCATTGATCTTTTGTATTGCTTTTTGGGTTTCAATTTCATTAAGTTCTGCTCTGATCTTAATGATTTCTTTCCATCTGCTGACTTTGGGTTTGGACTGTTCTTGTTTTTCTAGTTCTTTAAGGTGAAGTATTAGGTTGTTCACTTGCCGTCTTTTCATTCTCATGAAGTAAGCATTTAATGTGATAAATTTCCCCCTTAGTACTGCTTTTGCAGTATCCCACAGGTTTTATGAATCATTATTTTCATTAGTTTTAATAAATTTTTTGATTTCCTGTTTGATTTCTTCTTGGACCCATATGTCATTAAGTAGAATACTGTTTAATTTCCATGTGTTTGTATATTTTCCAGAATTTCGTTTGTTATTGATTTCTAATTTTAATTCATTGTGGTCTGAAAAAATACGTGGGATAATTCCAATTTTTTTGAATTTGTTGAGACTTGATTTGGGGCCTAACATGTGACCTGTCCTGGAGAATAATCCATGTGCTGATGAGAAGAATGAATATTCTGAGGTTGTTGGATGGAATGTTCTGTAGATATCTGCCAAGTCCAATTGGTCTAGAGTGTTGTTTAGATCTTGTGTTTCTCTGCTCATTCTTTGCCTAGGTGATCTGTCCAATATTGACAGTGGGGTATTCAGGTCCCCTGCTATTATGGTATTAGTGTCTATTTCCTTCTTTAGGTGTAATTGAGTTTGCTTTATAAATCTGGCTGCTCCAACATTGGGTGCGTATATATTTATGATTGTTATGTCTTCTTCATGGATCAATCCTTTTATCATTTTTTTTTTTGAGACCAGCCACACCGCACTCAGCCAGTGAGCACAGCAGCCATCCCTACATAGGATTCGAACCTGTGGTGGGAGCGCTGCTGCTCTCCCAGTGCCGCACTCTCCTGAGTGTGCCACAGGCTCGGCCCTCAATCCTTTTATCATTAAAAGGAAGTAGTGGCCCTCATTATCTCTTTTTATGGTTTTTAGTTTAAACTCTATCTTATCAGATATAAGAATAGCTACTCCAGCTCATTTTTCATTTCTGTTTGCATGGTAAATCTTTTTCCATCCTTTCACTCTTAGTCTATGTGAGTCTTTATAGGTGAAGTGGGTGTCTTGAAAGCAGCATATAGTTGGGTCCTCCTTTCTAATCCAGTCAGCCAGTCTGTGTCTTTTGATTGGGGAATTTAAGGCTTTTACATTAAGAGTTGTTATTGAGAAGTGTCGATTTACTCCTACCATTTTATTGAGTTTGGATGTCTTAAGTGTCTTATGTTCCTTTCTTTCTGACTTGCTGTTGGTTTTCTGTATTTGTTGGTTCCCTGGATCGTAGATAAACTTTTTTTTTCTCTTCATTGTTGCCATTTTTAGTTTACTAGTGGGTTTTGATTTTTTTTTTTTTTTTTAGTTTTTATGGCAGTGGTAGTTATTTTTCAGGTACCAAACCCAGAACTCCCTTGAGAATTTCTTGTAAGGGTGGTCGTGTGGTAGTGAACTGCCACAGTTTTTGTTTGTCTGAGAAATTTACTATTTGCCCTTCATTTTGTAAGGATAGCCTTGCAGGATGGAGTATTCTTAGCTGGCAATCTCTGTCTTTTAGTATTTTGAATATATCATCCCATTCCTTTCTGGGTTTTAGGGTTTGTGATGAAAAGTCTTATGTTAGTCTGATTGGGACTCCCTTGTAGGTGACATGATGCTTCTTGCTTTCAGCTTTTAAGATTCTCTCGTTGTCTTTGAGTTTTGCCAATTTGACTATGACATATCTTGGAGAGGACCTTTTTGGGTTGAATACATTTGGAGATCTTTGAGCTTCCTGAATCTGAAGATCTGTGTCTTTTCCTACACCTGGGAAGTTTTCTGCCACTATTTTGTTGAATATGTTTTCCTAAAACATATTCAACAAATATGTTGAATATTTGAAAATATGAATATTTGAAATATGAAAATATGAATAGTTGAAAAAATCTCCTTTTTCCCTCCTTTTCTGGAAAACCCATGACTCAGATATTTGAGCACTTAAGGTTGTCTGATATGTCTCTTAGATTTTCTTCAATGTTTTTAATTCTTTTTTCTTTTTCTTTCTTTCTTTTTTTTTTTTTTTTTTTGTCAGCCTGTGTTATTTCAAACAGCCCATCTTCAAGGTCAGAAGTTTTCTCTTCTGCTTCTGCAAGCCTGCTGGTTAAACTCTCTGTTGTGTTTTTTATTTCGTTGAATGAATTCTTCAGCTTGGCAAGCTCTGCTACATTTTTTTTCAGAGCATTGATTTTCTTGTACATTTCTTCTTTCAGGACCTGTATACTTTTCCTCATTTCATCGTGTTATCTAGCTGAGTTTTCTTGTATCTCATTTAGTTTCCTTAGAATTATCACTCGAAATTCCTTGTCAGACATTTCAAGAGCTTCTTGTTTTATAGGATCTAGAGCTTGAGAGTTATTACCCTTTGGTGGTGTACTTTCTTGATTTTTCATATTTCTGGTATCTTTTCTTTGATGTTTAGTTATTGTGGCAGGGGATTTCACAGTCCACTGGCTTGACACTACTGTCCGGCTAGGATGCTGCTGGGGCTGACAATTTGGTATGGCTGCCTCAGTGTCTACTCGGTTGCCCATAGTGCCTTGGGTGTGTGGTCACCTCAGGTCTTGGGCCTCTATAGGGAGGTGCCTCTCTGGTCAGTGTGCACTCAGCTGGGCTGGGGATGGGGTCAGGCGGTGGCAGCGAGGCCTACCTGCTGGGTCACATGCTGGCACCGCAGGGCATGTGCTCTCCACAGATCTTCCGCTTCTCTGGCTGGGCATCTCTCTGATTGGCGTGTCCTTGGCCGGGCTGGGGATCCATTTTAACTTATTGATACTTACTTTATGGCCTATCATATGGTTTATCTTGGTGAATGTTCCATGTGTTCTGCTTTGGTTGGGTGGAGTGCTCTATAAATGTCAATTATCTCAAGATGGATTACAGTGCTAAGTACTCTATATTCCTATTGATTTTTCTGTCCACTTATTTTATCAATTATGGAGATATCGTGTAGAAGTATCCAAAGATAATTGTGGATTTTTCTATTTCTCTTTTTACTTCTGTCAGTCTTTGAATCATATACTTTTAAATTCCTTTATTTGATGTCTCCTTGATGAATTATGCACTTCATATTATGAAATGCCCCTCTTTATCCTTCATATATCTTGGTATTTTTTTCTAAAAACTTTATTTATCTTTGATTATACATATTTATGGGGTACAGACTTGACTCTCAGTATTTGTGTATAGTATGTGATGATCAAATCAAACTTATTAGCATATTCATCACTACAAATAGTAATTACTCTTTGTGTCCCTTACCCAGTTGCTCCCTAACCCCCCCTCCCTCTTTTCCACCTCTAGTGATTTTAGGTCTGTTCTCTGCTTCTGAAAGTTCAACATATTATTGTAGTCTGTCTCTGTCTTTCTTTCTTAGTTCCCACTTATGAATGACGAAATGCAGTATTTCTCCCTCTGTGCCTGGCTTATTTCATTAAACATAAGTTTCTCCAAGCTCATCCATGTTGCTGCAAATGCTAGAATTTCATTCTTTTTTATGGCTGCCTATTATTGCATTGTGTATACATACCACATTTTCCTTATCCAGTCACCCAATCAATGGAAATTTAGGTAGTTCTATCTGTAGTTGTTTGAGAAAACTCCATACTATTTTCCATAATGATTGCACAAGTTTACAGTCCCACCAACAGTGTAGAAGAGTTCCCTTTTCTCCACATCCTCACCAGAATTTGTTACTGTCAGTCTTTTTGATAATAGCCAAACTGGGGTGAGATGATATCTTAATGTGGATTTGACTTGTATTTCCCTGATGCTTATTGAGGTTGAACATTTTTTTCATTTGTATGTTCTTCCTGTTGTCCATTTGTATGTTCTCCTTTCAAAAATTTCTATTCAGCTCCTTTGCCCATTTTTAAATAGGATTATTTGGGGGGAGGGTTGTTTTGTTTTTGTACAGTGAAGTTGTTTGAGTTCCTTGTATATTCTGTATATTAATCCCTTGTTGGATGTATAGTTCACAAATATTTTCTCCAATTTTGTAGGTTGTCTTTTCACTCTGTTCATTGTTTCCTTTGCTGTACAGATTTTTAGTTTGATATAATAACATTTGTTTATTTTTACTTTTGTTGCTTGTGCTTTATTTTGAAGTGTTTGTCTGGTATAAACAAAACCACTCTAACTTACTTGTGACTAGCTAGTTCTTCATGTTATATTCTCTTCTATTCTTTTAGTTTAAATCTTTCTGTATATTTATACTTAATGGGTTTCTTGTAATAGCATATAGTTGAATCTTGCTTTTCTATCCAATCTTATACTATATGACTTTTAATTGAAGTGTTTAAACCACTTATACTTGATGTAATTACCAATGAGGTTAGGTTTAAATCTATCATGTGGCTACCTGTTTTATACTGATTTCTTCTTTGCTGTATCCTTTCTCAAACTAAACATTCTCTCTTTATATATATATTTTCTAATACAATATACAAAATGATACTGAAATTTAGTTAGCTTTGGATCTTTTTTAATCAGTTAGAACCATTTCCCTTTTTTATATGAGGTATTTGTACATGTTCTCTTCATATTTACATTTTGAAACTGTTTTTCTTAGCTATTTGTCTGAACTCATTGCATAAAAGATGAACCCTTACTTACCAAATGTGTCTGTGCCTTTATATCATTTTCTTTTTATCTACAGAAGTTTTAAATTTTATGTAGTGATCATTTTTAATCTTTTCCTTTAACACTACAGGCCTTCAGTTTTACTTTCTTATAGTACTTCAGTGGTTTTATTCTTAAACTTAATTAATCTGGTATCTATTTTGAAATATGATTTAAGATGCAGATCTCAATTTATCTTTTACTAATATACTTGTGTTTACAAAGACAACATTTGTAAAGGTGCTATACAGTGTCTATAGAAGGACTATTATTTTTTGAAGATGCCAGCGTGCTTTGTAAATTATTTTGCTTTTTGTTCTATTTTGGATTAATATTATCTGTAATAATGATAATGATAATGACAATGAAGAATAGCTGTTGATTATTAAGCACTTATTAATTCTTAAGCACTTTATAAATATTTTACATGCCATACTTCTTTTAAATCTGATAACACCACAAGGCAAGAATTATTATTGGTCTATATTTTACAGATAAGAAGACAAAATTTAATTTAACCAATCTGTTCAACACTATATAGCTGATAAGTAGCAGAGCAGTAATTAAAAGCTACAAAAACCTATATATGTAAGTAGTTTGGTCTATTGCCTCCCAGAGAGTCACCCCATACTTCCACACTTCAGACTTCTCTGTCCATTCAGAAGGATATCCATGTCATTTAAAATTATAGTCCAGAAAATTTATATTTGTTTTCATACAAATATAATGGCTACATATAAAAAAAATCAAAGTAGAAAGTAACCCTACGTGCTTAGGATGAGCTCTGTTTTATGCATTTGTGTGCCCCCCTGCACCATGCAGCAGGCAAAGTAGGTACACAAAGAAGGTGGTTTGTGTACAATACAAATTTGTTGTATAAATGATTGAATCAATTTTCCCAAGCGAGTGACTTAAAGTATAATTCATGGAATAGTTAATATGTGTAAATGACATAAATATATCAGGTATTCAGTTCAGCACCTGGCATATAATAAAGGTTAATATATTTGCTACTCTATAAACACAGTGGGATTGTGGAAAGTAAAACTGGTATTAAACTTGTTAAAATACCACTTAGCACCTTTAAAATAATATCTAAACTATAAAATAACTCTTGCTGTATCCAAAAAATAATATCTACACTATAAAATAACTCTTGCTGTATCCAAGGAGCTTTCTGGTGGTTTGGCTAGGATATATCTTTATGAACACCCTAGTACCATTTCATTGATTATATGTGCTTACTCTTTAAAAGCTGAGTTAATATAAAATGTAACATTAAACATTTTTATGTCTCAGTAGATTCATAAACTAAAAACTAACAAAAATGCAAGCATTTGTTCATTCACTGCAATTGTGTTCAGAATAAATGAGGGAATTTGTAAAATTAAAGTTCTTACTAATGCCTTTGAAATTATAATGATTGTGAAAGTAAACCTTGAGAAAATATTTGTTTTAGTCATTAAGAATCATTGGCTTAAGTAATATCTTAAGACAGAAAGGAGAGTGTTGAATATTGAAGCTAGGTATATTTTTTTAAAAAAAAAGAAAGGAAGACAGTAATTATAAATAAAATCCAGTCATTTAGTTTTTAGGTTGTTAATAGTAGCTGGATATTTGGTGTTACTGGTGAGATCATTCTAACACTAATGTGCAGAAGGGACCACGTCTCCATGAAGAAATATTTTCTGACAGCCCTACAAGTACCTAAACCCTTGGAGAAGGTGGGTGGGATGGGGGCTTGTGGGGAGTGAGAGTGGTAGGACATGGTGGTTTGTTTGAAGAAGGTAAGTCAAAATCAAAGGTATAGCATCTTATAGAATCAAAGGTCATTTCAGTATTGGAAATGGTTTAAAATTGAAAAAAAGGAGACATGAGCATGGAACAAATTTTCAGTTTGTGAAATCTTCATAGTAATTCCCTCTAAAGCAAAACATTTCTAAAATATATTATTATATTTTCTGTTAAACTTTCCAACCTGCTGCGAAAGTCTCTGTGAAGAAGAATGGCAGGAAAGAAGGGTGGTGAATGAATTGAGAGACAACATTACAGAATTATTTCTCACCTTTGGTGCAACGGTTCACGTGTTTGTCCATTCACACTTGTTAAGTACTTACTTATCAAGTGACAATTATTTGACAGCCTCTATGCCAGACACTCCAGACAGAAATGTGGATATGAAAAGCACAGAGAATCCCCAACCTGGCATAGGTGACTTACATAAGCTGCCAATTATAGTGCAGTGTGTCTGCTGCTATAATTAAGGTATGTACAAGTTTTAAAGGGTGTACAGGGCTAGGAGTGACTAATTCTGTGTGAGATGGTATGGAGTACCAGAGAGAAATCAACAGGACTCAGGTCATGGATAAAAAAATGAGTAATAAAGAGTTGGACAAATAGGGCTTTGTCCCTAGTCCACATCTAGTGGGTCAGGAGCAGGTGAGGTAGCAGAAGCATGGTGGACACACATAGACATGTAAGTCAGAGGAAATTGAAAACTGAAGCTTGGGGACCAGGACTGCAAAAAGAGGGAGAAATCCTGGAAAACGAGGGACCAGAGAAGGACCCCCAAATCTCTCTACCTGCACCTCTGACTTGCTGCTGACCTAAACTGCATGGAGCAGATCCAAAGCTCCTCAGACAGTGATGGAAACTCAAACTGATACTGGAGCACAGTTTTTAAAGAGAACACACATGTCACATCCAGTCAAGACTATCCTCTGCTGAGATGGAAAAGACAACACAAATCAGAAAAATAAAGAACCCCTAGTCTCGAGACTTGACATTCATAACGGCCAGGTTAGAATCAACATCACTCAACATGCAGAGACCTGTGGAAATGATCACATTCTCAAGAATCAACTGAGATTGAACCCAAGGTGACCAAATGTTTTAACTCATAGACAAGGATTTAAAATCAGCTATTATGACTGTCCTCAATGAAATAAAATATGTTCAAAATGAATATGACAATCTCATCAGAGAAGTAGAAACAAACAAAAACCCCAAATAGGAATTTTAAAAATAATAAAAAAATAATATTTGGAACAGAGACTGAGGGACCTGTTAGGTAACTATAAGTGACTCAATTTATGCGTGGCCTAACTGAAGTCTCAAAGAAGAGAAGAGAGACAATGGGCAGAAAAAAATCTGAAAAATTATGATTAAAAATTTCCTAAATTTGGTAAAAAACAGAAATTTAAGTTAAAAGATACTCAATGAATACAGACCACTACAAATGAAGAAGCCAATAACAGAGCATATCACTGTCAACCTGTTGAAAGTCATGGATGAAGAAAAAAACTTGAAAGAGCAAGAGAAAAATTAACACATCACATACCTGAGAGCAACTGAAATGATCCCAGATGGAGACACACAGGAGGAAATAAAAAGCACCAAAAATGGCAGATATCTTGGTAAATGCAGAATACCAGTTTCAATTTTTCTCCTAATTTATTTATAAAATATGTGAATGTTTTAAACAAAAATTACAACTTCATTTTGTGGGGGTTATGGCACATGTGGATTGTAATTTACAAAGCATCTATAGCAACTACAGCAGAAAGGATTGAAGAGTTATGAAAGTATGTGTTTGCCAGGTATCTATCTTTTAGTTGAACTTGTACAATATTTAATGTTATTGGAGTAGGAAAATAACAAGTATTATTGTAATCCTAAGAGTAATCATCAAAAGATAAAATAAAGTAAAATAAAATAATGTGAAGGGGTATAGCTAAAAAACCAACAGAAAAATTTAAATGAAACTCTAAAAAACATTCAAATAATCAAAATAAAATTCAGGAAAGAAAGAAAAGATGTACAAAAAACAGAGGGGACAAACAGAAAACAAATGATAAAACACAAATTTATGTAGATAAATAATTACATTAAATGTACTGGACTAAACATTTTATTTCAAGACAGAGATTGTCAGAATGTATTTCAAAAATCAACTACATGCTGTATACAAGAAATACCCTTTAAATCTAAACATACAGCTGAGATAACATAAATAGAAAGTTAGACCTTGTAAACATAAGCATAAAAAGGCTAGAGTATATATTTTAATTTCAAGTAGATGGATTTCAGGATAAAATGTTTTGCCAGTAATAAAAAAGCACTTTACATAATGATAACAGGTCAATTTATTAAAAAGCCATAACAATTACAATTATGTCAATTTATTAAAAAGCCATAACAAGTACAATTATGTATGCACCTAATCACAAAGCTTCAAATACATGAGGCAAAAACTGTCAATATTAATAGAAGAATGGACAATTCTACAACCATAGCAGAAGATTTATCATCCCTCTCAGCAATAGATAGAACACCTGCACAATGAGCCAGCAAAGACACAGAATGTCTGGACAAAGTTATCAACCACCTTGACTTAATTAATAATTATATGTACTAGGATAGATTGTATACTAAGACAGAAAATAAATCCAAATAAAACTAAAAGGCCAAGATCATGCAAAGTACATTATCTGAGCATAGCATCCTGCTCCTGAGACCTAGCTGTTCCATTCCTAAAAATAATAAAATTAAAATAGAAAGCAATAATAATTACTAGGAAAGCCAAAATATTTGGAAAGTAAACAGCATACTTCTAAATAATGTATGGATCAAAGAAGAATCACAATGAAAATCTAAAACTATGTTGAACTGAGTAAAAATGAAAACGTGACACCACAATTTGTGCGAGGCATCTAAAGGCATTACATAGAGACATATCTATAACATTAAATACTTACATTAGAAGATAACAAAGATACAAAATCAATTATACTCATATGATTTCTCATGTTAGGACATTAGAAAAATAAATTAAACCCAAACTAAATAGGAGGATGACAAGATTAAAAGTAAGAATGTCTTAGTTCATGTTGTGTTGCTATAGCAGAGTACCTGAGAGTGGGTAATTTACAAAGAAAAGAGGGTTATTTAGCTCTTGGTTCTGCTGGCAGGGAAGCTCAAGACTGGGTGACTCCATCTGGGGCTTCTGGAGAGGGCCTCCTGCTGAGCTGAAATGTGGCAGAGAAACAGAAGGGAAAATGGGCACATGTGAAAACTGCAAACAGGAGTGGCAACCTTGCTTTATAACAACCTGCCCTCCTGGGAACTAACCGTTCCCACAAGAAGTAACGAAGTCTCTTGAGAAAGACACTAACCCATCTTAATGACCTAATCACCTCTTAAAGGCATCACCCCCTAATGCTGCCACACTGGGGGCCAAGCCTCAACAAGAGTTTTGGTGGGGATGAACAATATTCAAACCACAGCAAAGAGGAAAAGTCGAAATTAAGTAGAAAATTTTTAAAATAGCTAATGTAATCTTTATAAAGAAGAACAAAGCTGGAGGCATCACACTTCCTGATTTCAAAATATATTATAAAGCTGCAGTAATTAAGACAGTATGGTACTGGCATAAAAACAGACACAAAGACCAACGGAACAGAATAAAGAGCCCAGATGTAAACCTACACATCAACAGTGGATTGTTCTTGTACCAAGAACACACAATGGAGAAAGGACAGTCTCTTCAACAAATCGTGCTGGGAAAATGAGATATCCACATGGAAAAGAATGGAATTGGACACTCTTCTTACACCATACACAAAAGTCAAAATGGATTTGAGATTTAAGTGTAAGACCTGAAACTGTAAAACTAGAAGGAAACATAAGGGAAAAGCTTCACGATATTGGTTTAGGCAATGACTTTCTAATTATGGCACCAAAAAGCACAAGCAACAAAAGCAAAAAAACAGACAAATGAGGCTAGATTAAACTAAAAAGCTTCTGCACAGCAAAGGATCAATCAATGAAACAAAAAGGCAGCCTGAAAATTGGGAGAAAATATTGTGAACCATATATTTATAAGGGATTAATATCCAGTATATATAAGTAACTCATATAACTCAATAAAAACAAATAATTCAACAACAACAACAAAATCCCAAATAACTTGATTAAAACACTAGGCAAAGAAATTGAATAGACATTTCTCCAAAGAAGACACACAAATCACCAAGTATATAAAAGAATGGCTGACATCACTAATCATTAGGAAAATGCAAATTAAAGCCACAATGAGATGTCACCTCACACCTATTAGAATGGCTATCATCCAAAAGACAAGAGATAAAAAGAGCTGGCAGGATGTGGGGAAGAAGGAATCCTTGTGTACTGTTGGTGTGAATGTAAAATGATGTAGATGCCGTGGAAAACAGCATGGAGATTCCTCAAAAAGTGAAAATAGAGCTAACATATGATCCAGCAATGACAATTCTAGGTATATATCCAAACTAATTAAAATTAGGATCTCAAAGAGGTATCTTCATTCCCATGTTCATTGCAGCATTATTCACAGGAGCCAAGATACGCAAACAACCTCAATGTCCATCGACAGATGAATGGATACAGAAAATGCAGTATATACACACAATGGAATACTATTCAGCTGAGAAAAGAAGGAAATCCTGCCACATGCAACAACAGGGGTGAACCTTGAGGATATCATGATAAATGAAATAAGCCAGGAATAGAAAGACAAATACAGTATAATCTCACTTGTATGTGGAATCTAAAAAAGTGGAACTCATTGAAACAGAGAGTAGAATGGTGGTTTCCAGGGACCGAGAGGGGGCAGAACACGGGGAGCACCTGTTGAACAGGTGCGATGTTTCAGCCACTTAAGGTGAGTAGGTACTGGAGACCTGCGGGACGGCCCTGCACCTGCAGTGAACAACTGTGTGTGTTGTTCACATAAAACCTTACGAGAGTAGATCTCACGTTGTATTTTTATCACAATAAAAAGAAGAAAATCATTGAAGTCAAAATTTGTTCTTTGAAATGACTAACAAGATGTATAAACCTGTAACCAAAATGATCAAGGGGAAAGGAGCAAAGATACGAATGATCAAAATCAGCAACATATACTGTACTTATATTAAAAGAATAATAAGAGAAATTTATGCCATTAAATTTAATGACTGAAGATAATACCCCTCATGAATAAAAAACTAAAATTTGAAACAAAACTTTAGTCAATTGCATCCAGCAACATATAAAACCAATAATTTATTATGATGATCAAGATTCTAGCACTGCAAGCTTACTGTAACATCTGAAAAGCAAAGAATTTCATTCTGTTAATAGAATAAAGGAGAAAAATGACTTATTCAACAGGTAAAGTAAAACAAAATTCAATTGCCAAAGAAACAAAAACAAAAACTTTTCACAAAATAGGAATCAGGAGCCAGGCAGGAATGTTCAGCCTCCTCAAACACTGCACCTGAGGTCCTTGCCAGTGTCGTAAAAATAAATAGAAAAGCATGATGATTGTATACGAAGGAGAAAAGTTGTCTTTATCTGCAGATGACATGATCACACATGTAGAAAACCTTATGGATTCTACTCTAAATACCAGAGGCGTTGAGGGACTTTAGCAGGATACACGCCACAAGGTCAGTACGTGAAAAGTGTTTCTGTATTTATGTATTTGTGCTAGTACAAACAATTGGAAAATGACACGAATAAAAACTTTTCATCCCCAATAGCACCACAAAATGTACAGTATTTTTAAATAAATTTAACAAGTCATGTGGAAGCTATGTTCACCAGAAATACAAAATATTGTATGAGAAAGTCAGGAAGAACAAACTGCTGGTGCTTGCATGGACTTGGCAAGCCTCAAGGACGGCTGCTGAGGAGTCAGATGAGAGAGACTGCGGGCGGTGACTCCGTGTGCACCTGCGATTGTGCAATGTCAGAACCACAGAGAGGAGGCGGGTCGGTAGCTGTCAGGCCACATGTCCACGGAGGCCTCGCCTGCAAATGGGGTGAGGAAATGACCTAGGCTGGCTGCGGTATTCCACAGAGTGATGTCTCCTGACCGTGTAAAGCTGCCAAGGTCCATCCAACTGTGCATTTAAAATTGACGATGGGCCGGCCCGGTGGCGCACTGGATAGTGCGCCGCTTGGGAAGCGCGGCGGCGCTCCCGCCCGAGGGTTCGGATCCCACATACAGACCGGTTCCCGCTCACTGGCTGAGCGAGGCGCGGGAGCAGCACCGAGGGTTGCAGTCCCGTTGCCGGTCCCCGGTCCGGTACGGGTGCAACACTGAGGGTTGCGATCCGTTGCTGGACACGGAAAAAAGACAAAAGACAAAAAATAAATAAATAAATAAATAAAATAAAATTGACGAGACTTCTTTATAAAGTACCTCTATAAAGCTGAAAAGATTTAAAGGGGTAGAAAGTAACTTTTTGATTTCCACTCAAAGCATTTTTCTGTTATTTAGTACCCTTCTTCATATAATATTCAGCTATTTAATATAAAAAATTGAAATTATAAATAAATACTCCTCATATTAGAATTATAAAGCTATACAGATTTTTTCTTTTTGTTTTTGCAGATGGAAAAAGCATTAATAGGTAAAACCAATATAAATGGATTTAAAAAATTTTTCTGTTAAGGACAAAAAAATTCGAGCTTTGCAGAGAACAATGAGATGTGCATGGACATATTAAAATAACTAGATGACTATTGTGTGTGTGTCCTTTTTAAATAATTTAATTACAGTTTGATTCTTGAGCACCAGAAAGTATTTCCAGTTGTCACATCTAAGAAAACCATGAGAAGCTGCGAGACTGAATTGTCTTTGTTTGAGCCAATTTAACACTCTCTTTACTAAAATGTTCATTTTTTTGCAAATCAATCTTTTGAACTTCACAGCATAAAACATGGCTCAAGTGCATGAAAACACGGGTACAGAGCATCACCCTCTTGATCCCGCTGTCCACTCTGTGTGGATGGTTCCACCGTAGGTGGTGACGGAAACTAGAAAGTGACACAGTCTATGGAGATAAATGTGAAAGCTCGACATCGTAGAGGATCTCACGCAGCTGTCGCAGAGAGCGGGGCAGAAATGTGCCCTCAATCAAGGCAGACACACGCAAAAAATAACACATCAAAACTTCACATTAGATGGATGAAAATGCATAAAGAATGTGATTTCTGTCTTGGAAAAACCCATTTAAATTTCTTGTATCATTAGCATCTACTAAGAAATGAATGGTTTCTTCCTAAGAGATCACAGGATTTTTGTCACTTTGATCTCTGCAGGACTATCTTTAAAGTTCCTGTACAACACTGAATAATCATGTAGCTTATTTAAATTTTATTGAAAAATCTAAAATATTCTATTTGAGAAATGAGATTTTTTCCTTTTATATATGAATATTCCAATAGTACAACAGTACTCTAGCCTAAATTCGAAAATGGAACAATTGGGGTATTGTCTCCAAAATTTTATTTAGTTAAAACAAAAGACATTTTATTTAATTAGCAGGCACACTAATTAATTTGTA
>NW_007736879.1:53799-62001 GCF_000696425.1 Galeopterus variegatus
GAGGAAGCTCAGGGAAGATGTCACCTGGGCACCACCGAGCACTCTCCAGATGCAGAAAGGGCCAAGGACAGACCACACAAAGGTGGTTGCCTTTTCTGACCCTGCCCAGCAGGGCCTGAGATGACCTCACAGGACCTTGGGGAGACACAGAGGAGGATGGCCTCAGGCTTCTCCCTGGTTGGTGTGTCCTGTGCCTCTGTCCCACATTAGGAAGTGCACTCGAGATGTCACCGGGTGGCAGGATCAGGCCAGGAGCCCTGTGACTGGCTCTACCTGCACTGTGGCTGCCTCGGGCCTATTTTCTTCACCAGTGACATGGTAAGAGGAAGGAGTTGGTAAGAGGAAGGAGTTACGGGCTAGGGACACGACTAGCCGCAGAATTGCACTGCTCTGGGTTCTGGCAGAGAACATCGAACTTTAACTTCTCTGGGCTTTCCTGACTGCTCTGATTTGTTTCAAGGACTTTGGCCAGAACACAGGGCAGAGCAGACCAAGGCCCTGGGGTGCCCCGCACATGTCCACCAGCCCACGGGGCCTTGGTGCGAGGCGTGGAAGATGTGGAAGGCTTTCGAGGGGCTAAGGGACTAAAATACAATGTATTTCCATAATCATTACATCACGTGTCTAGTTTAGTATGAGCTGAAAGGTAGGACTGGTAATTTCAGCAAAATCACACTAGCTATTAATAGACCAGTTTTACAAAAAACGCCAGCATGAAACCTGCCCATCGTCCTCTCCCTGACCCCATATCAAATTCAACAAGGAACGCGTAGTTTTTCCTAGGCCCGTGCCTTTGCCCAGAGAATGGGTTCTGGCCGTGCATCCTGAGTTTTCCTGACCCTGTGCTGCAACCCTCTTTATCTCACACATAGGCCACATGAGACCCCTTCCCTCTGCCAGGGCTCACCGGACCTGCTGGAAGAAAACCACCTCTCGTTGCCCACGTGCTCCTCCCCAGGGGCCTCACTGGCCCCCTTCCCTGCACAATTCCTCTGTGCTGGATATGAAAATGCACCAGGTGTCCATCCACCCCATTGCAGGGGTAGTCTCCAGGAGCTGTGTACCTGTAACAAAGTGAGCCAGAACATAAGAGAACGCCCTATCTAAGAGTAGGTCAGGATCTCTCTGCACAGCCTCCCTGGCCACGAGGGTCACCCGGCAAGCCGCTGTGCATGGGGCGTCCCCTGCTCTGCAAGTGTGGAGATGTTCAACGTCCAACAGCTGGGACAGAGCTCCATGTGCAGACCTCGAGCAGTCCAGGTGAAGGAGGCACTCGGCACTCGTGGGGCACCCAATCTCGAGACACAGGCCGGCCTGGGGCCACATCTCCAGCGTGATGAGCTCTGTGAGCAGAGAGGGGGACAGGTGTTTAAAGGGGACCTTTGAGGATGCAGGGAGTGTGGGCAGGGAAGGGACAGGAAGAAGTGACCTGGTAGAGGGAGCCCATGAACCCCAGAGGTGGCAAGTGGGGAGGGGTGGCACAGGTGGTCAAGAGGGGTCCAGAAAAATGGGAAAACAGGAAACCAGGACAAGACAGAAGGTCCAGGGGGTGACGGGGTGCCCTGGGTGGCCACGGGGTGCAGGGCTGTGGGTTTGGAGGAGCCGAGGCACCCTCAGCCGCTCAGGCCTGGACTCTGCCCTCCATCCTGCAACCATGGGAGCGGCACTGCTGGTAATGTCACTGCGGAATTTGACTGCACTTTAGTCAAAAAGAAACAAAGTCTTCTGGCTGGAGCAGTTGGGCTATTTTATGTTCATTTTTCTTTTTTGTAACATAAATTTACACAAACTCACAACTGCTTCCTCTCCCACCAGGGTCCTCCTGGTGTGCGTGCCCACTCCCTGCATGTGGCTTCCCTTGAGAGGCCTCTACGAGGGTGATGTGTCTACTGTTTCTGAAACAGGAGGGCTTTTCCAGAAGCACAGGCCTTTGGCCACCCCGTGAGTCTGCACCCCTCTGGAGGCCGTGGTGTTCTGAGAGCTGGAGGGTTCTGCCCCACCTGGCCATTTCGACACTGTCCTCCACATGCTCTGGGTAAAGTGCACGTTCCTGGGAACTGGCCACGTGACTGGCCCTCCTTCCTTTCCAATTCCCCGTCGGGGTGGTTCTCCCGGTCACGCAGAGAGACTCTGGCACAGACACCACACCCAATGCAGGTCCTCTGAGGCTTGGGTGGTGCTGCCCCAGCTTATCAGCTCTGGATGGAGAGAAACTTCCAGTTTCTGCCATGTGGACTCTTCCCCCGGGGCTGAGGACAGGTGGGAGCTGCTGTGAGTGCAACCATGGGTCAGGGGGCTGCTGTGGCCGTGCACAGCTCAGACAGGGTGGGCTAGGTTAGTCCCCGCTCTTTCCTCCTCCCCCCAGCTTTTAATTTTTCTTCTTCCTATCCACTGAAAGAAGCGGTTAAGAATCCACCTATAAGCCAAAATGTAAAGGTAGGAATTTGGCAATTGAAGGAAAACTTAACTGTTTTTTTAAAAATTGGAAAAATCAGCCTATTATGACTAGTTTGAATCACATACAGTAGGTTTATATAGGAAAATATTATAATTTGTAAAATTTATTTCACTTAAAGCAATAAAGATTATACTTTAGAATGCAAATTACTTTAAAAATTTCAAATGATCCCTGAAACTGTGCCTCCTCTTCAAGGCCAAATTCTTTTCTAGTAATTAATTCTGCAGAAATGAGCAGAGTTTCCGAAACGTGTGTACATTTGGTGTTTTTGTCAGTGATGCGTGTGACATTGGGACGCTGGAAGTGTGCAGCAGAGGGGCTGGCAGATGAATACCTGGCCAGGCTGGATGTCGGAGTGTGCTGGCCAGACTGCGGACAGGCTGTGGAGTCCAAAACACAAGCCAAATTAACACAATTTCCTCACATGTCCATGCGTGTGCACTTGGTCCTGCATGTAAATGTGCAGGTCTGCAGCCACACACACCCACAGGTACTAGAAAGAGACCTCTGAATGGGCCTGGGTGTCCTAGAGACTGGGCTGGAAGGACAGAGTGAGGCATGTGGATTTCAACTTCATTTTATATTTACTGGCACTGACATTTTAAAAATGAATTCTATCATGAAAGCCGGCAGCCAGTCAGTCTTACATTGTCCTCTATATTGCTTTAAAAGCTGTGCCTTTTAACCCAACAGAAAATGGGCTAAATTCTGAGAAAACTGTCATTATAATAGTGAATCCCTTCTGGTGCCGTAATCCTGTAAGGGTCTGTAGCAAGTCTGGAGCGTTCTTGTCCACATCTCGTGCTTTGGCATGGCTCCCACAGTGCCTCCTAGCCCAGGGCACTGGGGGCTTTGAACACACGACTGTGGCTGTCCCGTCCCTTGATTCTGATCCCTGGACAGAGTGACTGGGGGCAGCCCCCGGGATCTGCACTTTTCCTGTAGCACAGTGCGATGTTGTGATGTTGAGTGGAGACGGAGCTACCTGTGGCAGACTCGGCAGGCACCGAGTTCTGTTTCCTTCCACCCCAATCCCTCCTGCCTCCATGACCTGTTTTTTCTCCCCTGTGATTCAGGATTCTGGGCCTGCTCCTTCCTGCCAAGGCCAAAGTTTTCAGAGATGCTGCAGCCTGCACTGACCACCCTCACCTGCCCACCCACCCTCGTGTCTCCCATACACTGTTGCATCTTCCTGCCCCTCTGGCTCCATCACTTTCTTTCCCAACATTACCCACGACCTCTTTCCCAGCTCTTATCACCTGTCTGGGGAGGCCGGCATGCTCTGACCCTCAGGGTGTCTCCACATGTGGGAATGGAGGCATCTGCTCATGAAGTCCCAGCACAGCTACAACTAATCGGGTGCAAGGTCTGTGACTGCCACAGCGAGGAAGGCTGTTGTCAGTGGCGGGCTTAGTGGATGAGGGGAGCCACTGCGGACCACCTGTCTGCCACTGTTCACCCTGTAAGTGACCTCAGGTTGTGTAAGAAGCTTTCTGAAGACACAAGGTATCCAGGGCTAACAGGGAATGAGGATCCCCATGGGCGTGCCAGACATGTTTCTCACCATGCACAAGTCTGTGGATTCCTAAGAAGTTTTAACTGAGTTTGCTGGAAGATGGTTCATGGTTCATGTTTTGATGACACTTGCAAAGTTGTCATTCCAAACAGCTTACTTTTAAAATAATAAATTATGCGAAACAATGAACAGGAAAGCCCAGGTCAAAAGGTCCCCTTCCCCAGGTCCCTGGTGAAGCTCCTCAGAATCTCTTGATTCGGGGATGTGTCATCAAAGGGATGCACCTGGGGAAGGGAACCGCCCATGAGCTTTCCCCAAATGCTTGACAGTCTCGTAAGGATTTACAGGAGAGACTACAGAGTGTGTTGGGTCCCAATGTATCCATGTCTGCCAGTGCCCCCCGTCAAGCCCAGTGGATGGTCACAACCCAGTTATCCATGAGATGCTCCTGACAGAAAGCTGCATGTGCGGACACAAGGAGACAGACAGGGAGAGCTTGTGAAGCATTGTTACATCAACCAAAAGCTGCAGATATTTAGATGCCAGTTAAGGACAGGTGGAAAAGTGGAGCAGGTGCATCTCACAGCATGACACAGCACAACACAGCACGACACAGTGCAGTGCAGCACAACAAAGCACAATGCAGCACAACACAACACGACACAGCTCAGCACGACACAGCACAGCACGGTGCAGCGCATGGTGCAGTGCAACACAGCACAACACGGCATGGTGCAGTGCAACACAGCACAGTGCAGCGCAACACACCTGACACAGCACAGTGCAGCGCAACACAGCATGACACAGAACAGTGCAGCTCAACACACCTGACACAGCACAGTGCAGCGCAACACAGCATGACACAGAACAGTGCAGCGGAACACAGCACAGTGCAGCACAACACAGCACATCACAGTACAGTACAGCACAGCACACATGACACAGCATGGCAGCACAGTGCAGTGCAACACAGCATACTGCAGCACAACACAGCACAGTGCTGCACAACACAGCATGACAGAACAGTGCAGTGAAGCACAACACAGCACGACACAGCACAGCACAGTACAGTACAACACAGCACAACAGCACAAGGCAGCGCAACGCAGCACAGTGCAGCATGATGCAACATGATACAGCACAGTACAGCATGACATAGTACAACACAGCACAGTGCTGTACAGTACAGTGTAATATGATATAGAACAACACAACACAGCACAGCACATGCAATACAGCACAGCATGGGCAGTACAGGACAGGATGATACAATATGGTGCAGTACAACACAGCACAGAACAGTGCCCTACAGTACCACACACAACACAATGCAGGTTTCCCAGTACACGTGAGACTCCCCATACAGTGTATACAATACAGTGCAGCTTACATAATACAGAATTTATAAGATGATACCACCAAGGTCAAGTGTGTGGATCCCTGGACCGTGGGGCATCAGGACAGCCCCAGGCTGAGACTGACCTCTGGGGAAAGGGCCAGGGAGGAGGGCCACCAGCAGCAGTAAACCACAGTCACATGCCTCGCCGTGCCCCACGGGGAGCTCTGGGCCAGGTCCTGCAGTTGCTGCCCATCAGCGGGATGGGTCTGGAGCAGACATTGAACCCCGTTTGTAAAGTGGAAACACTTACTTCATTGAATTTTGGTGAGGAATAGATGAGTTAGTTGATAAGAGTTTCCATAAACATTAGGGAGCCTTGCAGGGTGGGTGCTGGGGCTGAGGAAGTCACTGCACCTGCTCCTGCACAGTGAACAGCGCCCTTGGCTCGCAGAGGCGCCTGCACTGGGCGGTGCCACCAGGACTGTGCCTTCCTCAGTGCCAGGCCCGGGCCCGAGTGAGTGGCCCTTCCCCGAGGCAGCCGCCCCCCAGGAACAAGAGGGCTGCGCTGCTGGCCGTAGGGGCAGAAAGCCCCAGGATCGTGCTGCTGGTGCAGCAAGAATTCACGTTTTCTTGTTTCTATCATTTTAATTTTCCAAAATCCAAGAGACCAAGGCAATTGTAAATTGTGTTGTTTTGGTGACTTGGGCTTGAAGACTCCTAATTACACTGTATGATGGTGGTTTGTGAAAGAACGCTGTGCATGAGCTGCCCTGGGATGTCCATTCTCACTGACGTAAACAAAACTGAAAACAAACAAGTTCATGGAGATTGCCCACAATTTACACACCTACCCTGTGACCGTACGGAATAACAGGGCCGCATGGCTGAGTGGGCATCTGTCGTCTGGGGACCTCTGTCCTAAAGCTCTGTGGTGTCCCAGGGCCCTGTGGGGGGCACTGAGTGTGGGGCTGTTTTCTGAGAGTCCCAAGTCCATGGCAGAGGGGAAGGGGTGGGCTGTGGTTGTCCTGGGTACTATTAGCTGAGGGAGGAGGGGTGGGAGCAGATGGCACCCCCCAGGCCAGGGGCGAGGACACATGCCCCACGCTGCAGCTCCCTGGCTTTCTGCAGACCCTTCTCCACATTCCTGGGGAATGCGGCCCTGTCCCCAGCGAGCTGACAACCACGAAGGCACCAGTTGTGGCTCATGCGGGGTCATTATCAGGGGCCAAGACCACAGCTCTGGGGAACGGTCCCCATGGGTGGCGGTGGCCCCTCCCCAGGATGCAGTGGAAGCTTCTGGGGCACAGTGGAGGCAGAATCCTGGGCCTCCGGGGGCTGCGCCCAGAAAGCCTGGAGCTGTCTCCACGTGGTCCCTCCTCCTCCCAGAGCAGTGCCACGTGGGGAGGCGCAGGCAGTGCTGGTTTCATAATTTTGGGGTCATAGGGCAGCTCTGGGGGATCCTCATGTCCTGCTCTTCTGCTTGCCCAGGGGTCCAGGATCAGGTGAGCGCTCACCCGACAGTGCTGTTCTGACAAGGCTCCCATCCGAGGTCCCGACCATGCTCAAAGCCGCTCTCCAAACAACTTGCTGGAGCCTCGGTGGCCCCAGCCCCACCGCACACCCCGGCGGGCTCTCAGCTCCCTGGCGCTGGGCCTCCCCGACCCCTGCACAGACACCTCGGGGCGGCCGCCCTGCCATGGGGTCTGACGGCGCTGGGCCTCGGGCAGGTCTGCAAACAGGGTTAGGGTGTCGTCTTTACTGTCCCCAGCTCTTCGCTTTTCCTCCTAGTAGGACGAGGGGCACTATCTTGCGACCTGCGTCTGAGATAGGCCTGAGGCCCCAGGGCTCCCAGCTGCTACCCTCAGACCCCACGGCAGGGCCCCTCTCAGATCCCCGCTGAGGCCGTTCCCGCCTGAATTCCCATGGCCTGAGGACTCCACCGCCTTCTCTGCTCACCCAGACCGTGTCTCCTCCTTTGCCCCACGTGGAAACACCACTTCATGATTTGAGCATCCGGTAACGATGTCAGCTGAGTCCCGCATCGTGTTCCCATGTGCCAACTCTCTCTCTTATAGAAGATTTCTCTGTTGTCTTTACTGCTCACCTCTTTTTATTTCTTATTTCTTACTTCTCATAAATAAGATGCGAAGGACACAGAAGGGGTGGTCCTGCCGTCCCAAGCAGACCCTGAATCTCCACAGCAAGGAGTTTGGTGCAAGCAGTTTATTGGGGAGGTGCTTCTTGGGAGCTACAAGAGAGAGGGGGACTCGGACAGAGAAGGCAGAAAGCCAGTAAACATCACATTGACAGGGGTTAGCGCTGTGGGCACCTGGGGCTCAGTCCTGCCAGGGGTCCACTGAGAAACTGGGACCCCGGCCCAGCCACGTCTGCTGTGCATGGAGGAGAGCAGGGCACTTATCCCCACTCCCACCCCTCCTGGGCTGGGGACCACTTGAGGCCACCAAAGCCCATGCCCATCCCACCTGCCCCTCCAAGAAACAAATGCATTTGGTGGCCAAGACATGCCTTAGAGAGAGGGAGAGAGGGGCCTGTCCTCTGTGTCCAGAATGGGCCGGGGGGGGGGGGGAAACCTTCAACAGCAGATCCATTTATGCCCCTTAACATGTCAGGAAGCTAACATGACTCTGACCTGTCATGGATTCCTTAAGAGGGTGACTCCAAACCAAGGCAATCAAATACATCTCATCCCATGTCACGCGTGGGCTCCTCCAGGGGCTGGCGTGGACTGCACTTCATGGTCTGGGTTCCTGATCGGGGAGCTGCGCAGACTGTCCCTCCTGAGTCTGTGGTCACCTGGGGGCCTGCTCCAGGTCACCCTAAAAGCACAAGGCATGCTCCAAGACGTGCCTTCCTGTCCTGCACACAGTA
>NW_007736879.1:62529-67545 GCF_000696425.1 Galeopterus variegatus
GCAGGCAGGCCCCTCTGTGCACCTGTGTTTACAGTGTTCAGACTCTGCTCTCAATGTGTGTTAAGTCCAAGGAGGAGGAAGCCTTACCCCTTCAGGCAAGGAGGGGTTTTACATGACCAATCTGCTACCCGTGGCTGGTGGTCTCCAGGGAAAAACACCTGCCAAAGGTGAGAACAGGCATCTGCTGCTGCATGTTGGACATGCCCCTGTCCTGGTCAGGTCGGTCTCCCTGCCCCATGGCTGCATCACTCCTGAACCAACTGCCCAGGCATCGGCAGCATTAACAGCCTCCCTTCACCCCACTGGTGTGGGAGGGAGTCTTGCTCTGGGGCTGGAGGAGGACCACGCACACGGCCCCCTACCCTGGACACAGGAGGAGGCTTTTGCTATAGCTTCTTCCCATAGCAACCTGCGGCTCATACAGCATCTCTTCTGAACAGGCCCATTTTGTGACTGGGTCTCAGCTCCATCTTCTGTAAACTAGGATGATGGCATTATTCACTTCGTGGCTGTTTTGAGAGAACAAATGAGCTAATTCATGCCGAGTGCTTTCAACAGTGAATTCCTGATACATAGCAGGTACTTAAAATCCTGTTTTGGCAAATCATTTAATCATGTGAAAATTGTTGCAATAAGACATTGAATCTAAACCCATGATACCCACTTGTGAAAAATTCAGATGTATGCACAGAAAAACAGATAGGAAAAGGAAAAGGAATGCACAAAAGAGCTGACAGAGGTTAAAATATTTGGCATAACTATAGGATTTTTCTTTATTTTTCTATTTTGTTTCATAGTCTACATTTTCTGAATTGAACATTGAACAGTATGATACTTACAATCAGGAAAAAAAAATACAGAAATACTAGTAAATGCTGTAGAAGAGTCAAGTAAAAGGAGGGCTGGAAGATTCACTGACTTTAACAAGCAGATGATCTTTAAAATGCTTTTCAAAAATAAAAACCAGCAAAGTAATGGGGCAGAAAATAAATGAAATAGGATGAAGAGTGTGAGGAAGGGAGAAATGCCTAACTGGAGAGATCCATGGAGCTATGGACACGTGTGAAACGTGTACAGACATGCAAACACAGTCATTCCTGCGGCACACACATGCAGTGTCCACGTGTTCAAACATTCACACGTGCAGACACGTATGAGGTACTCAGGGATCACTGCTGATCAGGAATTTTAATTAACAGAAGGAGATGATAAAATCATTTTAATCAATATATTTACATAGATGTAAAACAAATTATATGTTTCTATCTAAAATATTTATATATTTAGATTTAAACAAAGACATAAAATGAAAATACTCTAGAGACATCCATACACAGACATGATATAGGTATGGTGCAGATATAGACAGAGAGAGAGGGAAATCTGCTGGGTTCAATTTGGACAGATTTTATGGGGGGAAACAGGAGGCAGGGTCTGCACAGGGAATAGACAGAGGCAGCTGGATGTGCTGGGCGTGAAGACCTAGCAGAGTCCCCAGCAGTTGGCCGGCACCCCTCGCCCAGCAGGGGGCACAGCTACTCCCAGGATCTTGTGGGCTCCTCTGGAAGCCCCGAAGCTAGAGATGGAAACAGCTGAGTGTGAAGAGTCTGGACAGCAAAGGCCAAATGTATGGTTTCTCTGCACTTCACAGGTAGATCACTGAGGCTCCAGGCAGGAGCCTGGGGTGACGAACAGCCATGCAGGCATGGCCAGGCCTCCTGGGCACCCATGCCACAGGGAAGCAGGTCATCCTGTCTAGTCACCAGGTGTCACTGAACTCTCAGTGCAGCAATACCAGGCAGTGGTCACTCAAGGACAGTGATCTCACCATGGTGAGGATGGAGCCAGCCAATGGGGCCAGTGTGAGTGAACCACAGCCTGTGCACCAGAAAAGAGGAGTTGCTGGAGGAGGGGCAGGTACCCAGGAGCCATCACCTGCAATGCTGTGCCAGGAGCCCTCATCTATGACACTGAGGAGCCAGGAACCTTCACCTGTGAGGCTGAGTCAGGAGCCCTCACCTGCGATGCTGAGTCAGGAGCCCTCGCCCACATCACTGAGTGGTGCCTCTGGGCCAGGCTATTTAACTGTGAGTAGGTCAATCTGTGAAGCTTGAACATTTTCTTTCTCTTTTTAAAGAAAATAAGGTGAAAATATCTTTTAGGTTTTTAATTTGTATTCACCTTTTAGAAAAAATTACTAGACTTTCATATAGTTTTTTAACTTACAGAAAAGCCATAAGAAAGGTAGCAGAAACTGATGTGTGTTGCATATTTATATGTTGCTTGTGTGTGTGTTGGGTGGCTTGTGTGATTGCATTTACACAGTAGAAGACATGTAACTTTTAAACAGAATTGGATATTGGTCTCAATATTTTTGTGTAAATGGACATGTGAACTTGAAGAAGTGTACGGTTCATTCCTTATTACCTGTCAGCATGCCCTCCTGACATTAAGATCCTGGTGCTTGGGCCAGCCCCGTGGCTCACTCGGGAGAGTGCGGTGCTTGATGGTACCAATGCCATGGGTTTGGGTCCCATATAGGGATGGCTGGTGCACTCACTGGCTGAGCATGGTGCAGACGGTGCTGAGCCAAGGGTGGAAATCCCCTTACCGGTCAAAAGAAAAAAAAAAGATCCTGGTGCTTCAGGGGAACACACACAGCACTTTAAGTGCTAAAGTGGTTTTTCAGATATTAAATAAATCACCCAGGTCACCAGTGGAAACAGTATCTGTAATCACCATCCACCATTTCCTGGTTTGTCTCAGCAGAGCTGTTCATGACACAGGGAACGGGGGGACAGGCCGTGGACTTGTGAAGCGATTCCCTGAAGTTCTGTGACAGAACGGGGAAACTGGTCATCCCCTGCCCTGCAGCCTGTCCGGGACCAGGAAGGGAAGGCTTGTAGCAGGATCTCTAGTGTCATTGGCTTTAATCAAGCTTTTTGCTGCCATTGTGCACAGATGGGGAGACACATGTGAAGGGGAAAATTTCTCCCCAAAGACTGTTGTCCCAATTCCTGGCCTGCCCTTCATGTTCTTATCATTATGGGCATCCCCTGGTGAGTCTCAAAGCCACTCCCCTTTGCTGGTCTGAAGGCCAATCCTAACCTACTTAAATATGTTCCAGAACTGAAAGAAAACAGTGGATATACGGGGTGAAAGAAATGAGGATCTTAGCAGAGAAATGAAAAATTAAGGAAAGAAATAAAGAATCAAAGAGAAATTCTGGAATTTAAAAGTAAAATATTTGGATTAAATAATTCACTAGATGCTTTTAATAGCAGCTGGAGACAGCAGATAAGAGGCCAGGGAACTTGAAGCCAATCAGCAGAAATTGTCCAAACTGAGTAAAAAAGGAAAACACAGGTAAAAATAGAATGAACAGAGCCTGTCCGGCCAAAATAAGCCACATAACATACCTAACTGAAAACACAGGAGGAGAGAGGAGAGACAATGGGGCAGGAAAAAAAACCCACAACAGGACCAAAATTTCCCTCAGTTGGTGAAAATCATCAAGCCACAGAAGCAAGAAGCTCGGAAAGCTGCAGGAAGACAATGAACAGGCACACGACAGACCCCGTGCAGAAAACCGAAGGTGAAAAAGTCCTTAAAGCAGCCAAGGAAAAGATGATTCCAAACCACGGCTTCAGCGGTGCTGCTGATGCGCGGGACACAAAGCGTCGAGTCCACAAAGCAGCAAAGGAGGAAAGTGAGCACAGAAGGCGGCAACGTGACCACAGTCTTCACCACGGCGGAGCCTCGCGGACACTCTCGGATAAACAGATACAAGGAGAACCTGGAACCCACTCACTCACCTCACGAAAACACTGCAGAATCCTCTTCAGGCTGACGGGCGATGACCAGGACGAAACAGCAGACCAGCGACGCCCACCATGACAGAACGACGGCATGTGCATGACATTAGTCCTCCACCATCTGTAATAATTGAGTGTTGTAATCATTAGAACAACTACTAACCAACAGAAAAACTGGTGAAAAGCCCTGAAAAAATATTTCACTCCAAAAAGAAGCAGAATAGAAGGAAAAATAAAACAGGAACATTTGAAAACCAACAGGAGAATGGAGAATGGAAGGAAAAAAACAAAAACAGGAACATTTGAAAACCAACGGGAGAATGGAAGATGTAAAATCAACCATACCAAAGATATAATAAAACGTAAATCACCCAAAGGCTTCAATTATTAGCAATGATTTTCAGACTGGGTAGCAGATCTCACTACAAAAATCCACTTAACACGAAGACACAGGAGGTCAAAAGGAAAAGAATGGGGGAAGAATATGCTATGTGCTGTGCATTGAATGTCTGCATCCCCGCAATTTCTATGTTGAGCACCTAATTTCCAAGGTGACGGTATTAGGAGGTGATTAGGTCGTGACGGTGGAGCTGTCATGAACAGGATTAGTGCCCTGCAGTAAGGAATGAGGACGGACGCTGTCTGTCCCTGCTGTGTAAGGACACAGCGAGAAGAGAAGCTGCCCCTCTGCAAACCAGGGAGCAGGTCTTCCTGCAGCGGCTTTCGTCCTGCACTCACCAGAGAGCTGCCTCACTGTTGAGCCAATGCCCTGGCCAGGAGGCATTCAATAAAGGGCCATTCTGATAAGGAGGAAGAGGAGAGGGACGTGGTGAAGAGGCAACTCCTCCCTGGCCCTGCGGTTCCCTGATCAGGACAGCTGACCCAGCTCAGGCTGCTCCCACCTCTCCAAGAGCCCCCAGACCTATGCTTCTACACTTGGCTCCCTATGTGTCTGTCCCTAGGAATCTTTAACCCAGAACCAAGCTGGGATCTCAATAAAGGAAAAAAATTTCTATCAAGCAGAAGACAGGCTGTCTTGCTTTTCTCCTGGAAAAATATACCCCAATCCATCTTCCCACAAGCGGTTTCTACACCATGTGTGCCCTCCCTCAAAACATGGCCCAGTCCTGTGCACAGCACTGAGACCCAGAGGCCATGAGAGTCTGCTAAAAACAGCTCTCAACATTCCCTGCTCTGAACT
>NW_007736879.1:68545-71141 GCF_000696425.1 Galeopterus variegatus
AATTTCTATGTTGAGCACCTAATTTCCAAGGTGACGGTATTAGGAGGTGATTAGGTCGTGACGGTGGAGCTGTCATGAACAGGATTAGTGCCCTGCAGTAAGGAATGAGGACGGACGCTGTCTGTCCCTGCTGTGTAAGGACACAGCGAGAAGAGAAGCTGCCCCTCTGCAAACCAGGGAGCAGGTCTTCCTGCAGCGGCTTTCGTCCTGCACTCACCAGAGAGCTGCCTCACTGTTGAGCCAATGCCCTGGCCAGGAGGCATTCAATAAAGGGCCATTCTGATAAGGAGGAAGAGGAGAGGGACGTGGTGAAGAGGCAACTCCTCCCTGGCCCTGCGGTTCCCTGATCAGGACAGCTGACCCAGCTCAGGCTGCTCCCACCTCTCCAAGAGCCCCCAGACCTCTGCTTCTACACTTGGCTCCCTGTGTGTCTGTCCCTAGGAATCTTTAATCCAGAACCAAACTGTGGTCTCAATAAAGGAAAAAAATTTCTATCAAGCAGAAGACAGGCTGTCTTGCTTTTCTCCTGGAAAAATATACCCCAATCCATCTTCCCACAAGCGGTTTCTACACCATGTGTGCCCTCCCTCAAAACATGGCCCAGTCCTGTGCACAGCACTGAGACCCAGAGGCCATGAGAGTCTGCTAAAAACAGCTCTCAACATTCCCTGCTCTGAACTGGGTGCCCAAGGCGACCTCACTGTGACCTTGGAACACCTCAACTCCCCTCCTGGGCCTGTTTCCTCACTTGTAAAAGGATGAGGGTGGACTAGATGCCATCTTATTCTCTGCCCCCAAGTGAGACAAAATCAGAGAGAGCAACATGCATCAACTCTGGGAGCTCCTGCCACCCTGCACAGGCAGGGCCCTTCACTGGAGCCTGACATGGGATTCGTGTTGTGGAGGCAACCTGGGGCAGGTGCATACTGGGGCAAGACGCTGGGACTAAATCCCATGAAGAATGATAATCCGGTCCAGCCCCCACGCCTGACCCTTTCAGGGGCCATTTACACACAATTGGTCCCAGCGCCCACTGGAGGACAAGGGCACATTCTTCAAGCAGGACCAACCATGCAGGGCCCCAGGGAGTCCTGGGGTTGGGGGAGAGTCTCTTGCCCTGACACCCAGAAGGCAGGGTGTGCTAGCCCCCCCCCATGGTTCCTCCCTTAGGTCTCCTCCCCAGGCCCTGCAGGACCCAGTCCACAAGGATGGGTTGAGCAGGCGCACTAGACAGACCTCTGACCCCTGGCTCCAGTCCAAGGACCAAGGCTTGGGGCCTCCCTCCCACCAGCCACGGGGAAGGGCAGGTGGGCCGCCTCCACGTGCCCTCACCCAGAGATCAGGTTAGTTCCTTGATCCTCCACCTCAGCCAGGGACCCCCACCCCACCAGCAAGCCCAAGACTTCACACTTACGGACGAGTCCAGAACAGAGGCACCTCAGGGGAACCTGGGGAACAGCTCAGCTTGGGAACCCGTAGGGCCCCCCCAAACCTCGGGGACTTCACGCCCAAGCACTGCTGCCACCCCCAGGAACTCTCTAGGGTCATCCTCACACCTCCAGCACCACCCCTGCCCAGAAGGCTCCCCCGGGTCTGGGGCTGCTCACCCCCAGGGCTCTACCACTCCTGGGCTTCGATCCCAAGGCCTCAAGGGTTCGGGTTCCGTACTGGCCAGCTGCCAAAAACAAAAATAATAAAAAAAATATATNTCCCCCGGCTCCCCAGTCCCCCGGCTCCCCAGTCACCCCGACCCGGCCCTCCTCACCGGTCGAGGAGTCTTCGCAGACGCCGGGCAGCACAAGTGCCAGCAGCACGAACAGCACGGCCGCCACGTCGTCCTCCGCGTTCGGCCTCCAGTCGCCGCCATGGCCTCCGCCGTCCTAAGAACCGCGCTAGCGAGGCCGGGAGACGACGGCGGCGGGCACGTGACCCCTGCGTGCGGCGCTCCCAGCCAGGAGAGGCGCGTCCCGGCGTTGCTAGGATACGGGGGCGGGGCCTGCGAGGAAGGGCGGAGCCTGGTGCGTTTAACCCGGTGCTTTCAAAAAGTTACAAAGTGACAAGGAACTGCACGCTGAGAGTCACACAGTGTCGTCTATTGTGTGAAGGTGAGAAAGGAAAATAAAGAATGATAGAAAACGGGTGGAAATGGTAAACTTTATTTATTTATTTTTCATTTTATTTCATTTCTTTTTAAAGATGACCGGTAAGGGGATCTTAACCCTTGACCTGGTGTCGTCAGCACCACCTCTCCCAGGTGAGCCATGGGCCGGCCCCTATAAACTTTATATTACGTAAATTTTATCACAATTAAGAGAAAAAAATTATTAAGTCACGGGAGAGGGAGCTAATAAAAATACCTGGATGGCAGTTAAAATTGAATCTCAGAGAATGAGTAGGTTTCACAGGATAAGCATCCTGTGCAGTATTCACATAGTTATACAAAAAAGTTAACACCAAGGTCAAGGGTTTGGGTCCCGTACTGGCCAGTTGCCAAAAAAAATAATAATAAAACATATATATATAAAGAAAGTGTATTAGTCCGTTTCTGTTGCTTCTAACAGAATACCTGAAACTGGGTAATTCGCAATGAAACAAT
>NW_007736879.1:72107-74289 GCF_000696425.1 Galeopterus variegatus
CTCTGAGACCCATAAGCCAGCACAGGGGGAGGGTTACAGGCAGGCAAATGTTTTGTGTGTAGATTTATCTTTTCTGGGGACAGAGTCCATAGCTTTTGTCATATAGAAAGACTGTGATGCCACATCCTGGCAAGCTTGTGGAGCAACTCCACCTCCTGTACTGTGACATGTGGGATGTAAACGGCACAACCGCTTCAGAAAAACATTTGACAGTTTTCTATAAAATGCATTTCACTCCTAGGAATTTACCCATGAGGAATAAAATCATGTCCACAAAAGGACTTGAAGAAGACTGCTAATAGCCACTTTACTCATTAAAGTAGAAACTGGAAACAGATCAGGTGTCTATCAATAGGAAAAGGACAGACAAACTGCGTGTAGCCATATAGTGGCACAGGACTCATGAACATGCTGAGCCGGTGGCCTGTGGCCCCGCTGCTCCTGTCGGAGGCTGAGGGTCACTGGAGCCAGGAGTTCTCAGCTGCAGGGTGCTATGCCATCGGGCATCCGCACTAGGTGACCTCCTCGGAGCAGGGACCACCCAGTTGACCAAAGAGGGGTGACCCGGCCTGGATCAGAAGTGGAGCAGGTCAGAACTCCCGGGCACCTATGAATAACCATTGCACTCCAGCCCGGGCAATACAGGTGACCCCTCTCTAAGAAAACACAAAACACAAAAAAAGCACCTCCCCACCCCAAAAAAAGGTGAATAGAAGAAAATTTACACTGAAGACTATATACTGCAATATTCCATTTACATGAAATTCTAGAATAGCTAGAAGACGAAACTAGTCCACGGTATAGAAAAAAATCAGAGAAGTGGTTGCTTCTGGGCAGTGGGTAGAAGACGAAGGGTCGGGATGAGGGAACTTTCTGGGGTAATGAAAATGTTCTATATCTTGGTAACAGATTGAGTCACACAGGTCAAATTCAGTGACGGCACACTCAAGATTTGTGCATTTTGTACTTTTTTAAAGAAAGAATTATCTGAATGTTAATTAATTAATTTATTTATTTTCTGTAGCTGGCTGGTACAGGGATCCAAACCCCCGACCCTGGATTTACTTCATCAAAGCAAAAAAAAATTATTTTAGTTAATTTACTTTTATTGTTATTTTTCTGTTCTAAGATGTGGGGTGGGGTGAGAGAAGGGGGACAGGCCTGGGCCACAGGTGGCTCCTTCGCTGGCCTGGCTGTGGAGGGCAGGGGGCCTGGCTGGGACCCACGGGACCAGAGCTCAGGGGCGTCTGCAGCCAGATGGGTCATCACTGGGCTGCATGTGGACCCAGAAAACGTTTTGTAAGCAGAGGATAGGATGTGAGAAATTCTGACATACCCTCCACATTTTTAAGCTTCTTTTCTGTATCTTTCATTTTAGGTGCTTATCTGAATGTTGCTGTGGGTCGTTTCCTCTAACTGAGTGTCTGGTTTGCTGACCCTAACCCTTTAAACTTGCTTAATCGACTGTTAAACCCTTTCATTGAGTTCTAAATTTCTATGACTTCATTTTTCAGTTTTAGAAATTCTGTTTATTTTTCAAATTACCTTGGCCACATTTTGGCAGTCTTCTCTTCTCTGGGGATGTTTATTAGCTCGTCTCTCCCTTAACAGAGCAAGCCTCGTTCTTGACAATCTGTGTCCTCAGACCACATCGGCGGACGTCTGGACGTGGGTTTCTGTTATCAGTGGTTCTGGTTTGTCCTCACGCTGACTTGTTCCCACGTGTACTCGACAGTGCCACGATCACGGTGCTTGAAGAATTGCCTATGGGACACTCAGAATAAAGGTGGCTCTCTCCAGAGAGGATTTGTGTTTGCTTCTGCCAAGGGTCTCCTAGAACACTACTGACCTGAGCTAGTGTGGAAGCAAATTCACAGCCTGAGGTCTCTCGGCCCCCCCAGGAACAGGAATTCAGGCTGCAAATATGCAGGAGGACTGAGTGTGTTCACAATTTCCAAGAAGCCTGCACCCCACATGACCACCATGTGCTTGGTGCCCAGGCAACTTGTGAGACGGACAGATCCTGGAGTGTCAGTATGGGGTGGAGTTGACTTCTGGTCTGCCCCTTCCTTCTTCCCCGGTGGTATAGACCTTCAGGGTCCTCGCTTCCTATCAGGAGGCCCCTGCTTTGCAAAGCTGCCGTGCCCTGAGTGCAAGGTGGCTGGGACAAGAAAACACTCTC
>NW_007736880.1:0-2384 GCF_000696425.1 Galeopterus variegatus
TATAGTTTCCAGTACTGTGTTGAATAAGAGTGGAGAAAGTGGGCATCCTTGTCTTGTTCCAGGTCTTAGGAGTAAAGCCTCCAATTTTTGCCCATTCATTATGATATTTGGGCTGGCTTTGTTATATATGGCTTTTATTGTGTTGAGGTATATTCCCTCTATACCTAGTGTGTTGAGTGTTTTATCATGAAGAGGTGTTGGATTATATCAGATACTTTTTTCTGCATCTATTGAAATGATCATATGGCTTTTTTCCTTTATTCTGCTGATGTGATGTATCATGTTTATTGATTTGCTTATGTTGAACCATCTTTGCATCCCTGACATGAATCCCACTTGATCATGGTCAATGAACTATTTAATTTGTTGTTGTATTCCGTTCGCTAATATTTTGTTAAGGATCTTCACATCTGTGTTCATTAGGAATATTGGNCACAGGGTCTTGGAAGCAGCCCATGCTAGAGTGAATCTCTTAAGACTAAACTTCATCAGCTTTATGCAAAATTAATAAGAAAAAAGGAAAGTAGGTTAGAAAGAGTTAATTACATGAGAATGGATATAATGGAAAAGAGAATGATGAAAATAGGACCCTGTGGTTGAAAGCAGTATGGTGTGTTCAAGGAAACAAAGAAACAAAACAAACAAACAAAAAAACAAAAAAATTTGTGTGTTGGAGCAGAGGCAGCTTGGGAGAATGCGAACATTAAACTAAATAAGGTGTAAAAATTACTTTATAAGTTGGTAAAGGATATACAAATATTAAAGGCAATTATACTTAATTTTATGTACACAATATTGCCTAGGTATTGAGAAAGGAGAAATGTGATTTGAAAAGAGCTCAGTGGGGTAGATATGGCTCAGGAAATGCAGGACATTTGGGAGTTCTGTCCTCACCTTATAACAAATGTAACTTTCAGAAACTTTTCAACTGTATAGGTGGGGATGAGGCAGGATGAAAGAATAAAAGCAGATTTGTATTTCATCAAGATTACCGTGGCTGTGTCTAGAGATGGATTGGAGAAGAGTAAGAGAGGCTGTTGCAGCAAAACAGCAAAACAGTGGTGGGATAGACTGGTTGGTTCCTGGTAGACATGGGGAAAGTGTAGTGATCTGAGAGCTATTTAGAAAGAGAGTCTATAGGGATATTCAAGACAGTCTATTCAGAAAGAGCTATTTAGAAAGAGAGTCTATAGGGATATTGAGATGACTCAGATTTTCAACTTATGTAAAAAACAAGTGGTAGAATCTGGAAGAAATGTGGATTTGGATAAAAGGAAGATAAATTCGGTCTTGTTCATTTAGTCAGAGCTGGTTTTCAGAGGTCTAAGAGTTGAAGCCAAGTCGATTACTGAGAGGTCTATATCTGTACATTCCAACCAGTGATCTCTAGCCACATGTGGTTATTTAAGTAAAATGAAAAATTCAGTTCCTCAGTCTCTCTAGCCACATTTCAAATGCTCTATAGCCACATGTAGGTAGTGGCTACTGTTTTGGTCAGTACATATATTAAAAAAAAAACTTCCATTTTAGTGGATTATTCTGTGGGAGTGGATCAATCTAGGTAAAAATTCAGTTTGTGATTAGTCTGTAAAGATATTGTAAATAAAGGTATTAGATGCAGATCATTAAGCCAGAGATTCAATTTGCAGAATACTTCTTTAATAGAAGGTAAATAATGAGCAGACAAATAATTTGGAAGGCCAGAAAAATTTTGCAATATAAAACCCAGGGGAATGAAAATTTCATAATATAGGACATGATGAACAGGTTTGAATGCTGTTGAGAGGCTAAGACAGAGAGTCAAAATACTGGATGTAGTAACAGAAGTCTTTGAAAAAAGTTAGTGAGACTTCCCACTTTCAGAAGAGTGTTAAGATGAAAGTCAGAAAAAAGAGTGTCTTGAAAAACTAATGAGAGATCTGAGGATGAGCACATTATGGATAACTCCTTGAATGCTTAGTTATCAGAGGAAGGAAAGGGAATGCAGTAGCTACAGGACCAAGAGTGGTTGAATGGGAGATCTATCCATCTATGTATCTATCTTTTTTTAAAAAAAATGAATTTAACTTGGAAAATTATTTAGTTGAAAAGGAAGAGAGATAAATACGCAAAGTGTAAAATCCTGAGGAAAGATAAGAAGTGTAATACAAAGAAAAAAATTGAAAGATTATCCTGAGAGAGACTCATAAAATTTACCAGGGTTCCTGAGACTTGGGTGAGGAGGGATAGGGTAGGGACATAGCTCAACAATATTTTTTTTTCAATTTTGTTTATATTTATTTTTGTGGGATATAGTGTATTGTTTCAATGCATGCATATACTACACAATGATTCACTTTGGGTAGACAGCATAGCTTTGTAGCCATTAGTTCACCCTTTTCCCC
>NW_007736880.1:3048-3948 GCF_000696425.1 Galeopterus variegatus
TTTTTTTTTCTTTTAGATTCCACATCTGAGGGAGACCATGCAGTATCTGCTTTTCTATGCCTGACTTACTTTGCTTAACATAACTCTTTCCAGTTTCATCCATGTTGCTGCAAATGCTAGGATATCCTATTTTTATAACTGAATACTATTCTATATAAGTACTGTGTAATAACTGATTGTGCCACTGGAGTTCCTATTCCATTGTATATACATACAACAGTTTTTTATACATTCATTTGTTGATGGACATTTAGGTTGATTCCATCTCTTGGCTATTGTGAATAGAGCTGCTATGAACATGGGAACACAGTTGTCTTATTGACATATTAATTTCATTTCCTTTGGGAATATACCTGGTTGTGGAATAGCTGGATCAAAAGGTCGATCTATTTCTAATACTTTAAGGAATCTCAACTCTGTTGTCCACATTGGCTGTACTGATTTACACTCCCACCAACAATGCAGGAGTGTTCTCTTTTCTCCACATCCTAACCAGAGTTTGTCATTTTCTGTCTTGTTGATAATAGCTGTTCTAACTGGAGTGAGACTATTGATTTTGTTGTGTTAATTTTGTACCCTGCCAATATATTCTATTCACTAATTAATTCCAGTAATTTTTTTGTGGAGTCTTCAGGGTTTTCTATGTATATGATCATGTCATCTACAAATAGGGATAGTTTGACTTCCTCCTTTCCAATTTGGATGGCCTTTATTGCTTTCTCTTGCCTATTGATCTGGCTATAGTTTCCAGTACTGTGTTGAATAAGAGTGGAGAAAGTGGGCATCCTTGTCTTGTTCCAAGTCTTAGGAATAAAGCCTCCAATTTTTGCCCATTCATTATGATATTTGGGCTGGCTTTGTTATATATGGCTTTTATTGTGTTGAGGTATATTCCCTCTA
>NW_007736880.1:5145-7299 GCF_000696425.1 Galeopterus variegatus
GTATTCCGTTCGCTAATATTTTGTTAAGGATCTTCACATCTGTGTTCATTAGGAATATTGGCCTGTAGTTTTCTTTTTTCATTGTATCTTTTTCCAGTTTTGAAATAAGGATAATTTTAGCCTTCTAGAATGAGTTCGAAAGTATACTCCTCTCCTCAGTTTTTTGAAAAAAATATGAAGAGAATAGGTATTAGTTCCTTAAATGTTTAGTAGCTTTTGGCAGTAAAGCCATCTGGCCCTGGGGTTTCCTTTTTTGGGAGATTTTTTATTACTGCTTCAATCTCATTACTCATTATTGGTCTGTTTAGGTTTTATAGTTTCATGATTCAACCTTGGTAAGTTGTGTGCATCCAGGAATTTATCCATTTCTTATAAGTTTTCCAGTTTGTTCACATATAGTTGATCTTAGTAGTCTCTTATGATCCTTCATATTCTGTGGTATCACTTGTAATTATTCTTTTTCATTTATGATTTTATTTATTTGAGTCTTCTCTCTTTTTTCTTCATTAGTCTAGCTAAAGGTGTACTGATTTTGTTTATCTTTTTAATAATAATTCTGTTTTGTCAATATTCTGTATTTTTCCCAAGCTCTGATACATTTATTTTTGCTCTGATCTTTGTTATTTCTCTCCTAATACTGATTTTGCATTTGGTTTCTTCTTGTTTTTGTTGTTCCTTTGAGGTGTAATGTTCAGTTGTTTATTCAAAATCTTTCTTTTTTGATATAGACATTTATTGCTATAAATTTCTCTCTTAGAACTGCTTTTGCTGTATCTCATAGGTTCTTGTATGTTGTGTTTTCATTTTCATTTGTTTCCAGGAATTTCTTAATTTTCGTTTTTGATTTTTTACTTTAGCTCATTAGTTGTTTAGGTGTATGTTATTTAATTTCCATGTATTTGTATGATTTCTGGTGTCCCTTTTGTTGATGATTTCTGGTTTTATTAAAAAAACACAGGATTTAAGCTACACTTTGGACCAATTGGACCTGACCCTGACTAATATATAATGAACATTTTATCCAACGACTACAGAATATACATTCATCGCATCAGNCACAGGATTTAAGCTACACTTTGGACCAATTGGACCTGACTAATATATAATGAACATTTTATCCAACGACTACAGAATATACATTCATCGCATCAGCACATGGAAAATTCTCTAGGATACACCACATGTTAGGTCAGAAATCAAGTCTCAGCAAATTTTTAAAAACTGAAATTATTTCAAATACCTTTTCAGATCACAACAGATTAAAACTAGAAATAAATAACAAACAAAACTCTGGAAACTGTACAAACATACGGAACTTAAACAACAAGCTCCTGAGTAACATATGGGTTCAGGAAGAAATTAAACAGGAAACCTAAAAATTTCTTGAAACTAAAGAAAATAAACACACATCATACCAAATCCTGTGGGATACTGCAAAAGCAGTACTAAGAGGGAAGTTTATTGTAATAAACTCATTGAAAGAATAAAAAATTTTCAAATAAACAGCTGAACAGTACATCTCAAAGACTTAGAAAAACAAGAAAAATCCAACCCGAAATTAGTAGATGGAAAGAAAAAAATTATGATCAGAGCAGAACTAAGTGAAATAGAGACCAAAAGAATGATACAAAAAATCAACAAAACAAAAAGTTGTTTTTTTGAGAATACAAACCAAATAGACTACCATTAGCTAGGCTAACAAAAGAAAAGAAGGGAGAAATCCCAAATAAAAATAATCAGTAATGAAAGGGGGGACATTACAACCAATAACACAGAAATATACAGAATAATTAGACACAATTATAAACAACTATACATCAACAAATTTGAAAACCTAGAGAAAATGGATAAATTTCAGGACACATGAAAACTACCAAGACTGAACCAAAAAAAAAAAAAAATTAAATACCTGAACAAACCAATAACAAGCAATGAGATTGAAGAAGTATTCAGCAGTCTTCCAACATATAAAAGCACAGGACTGGATGGCTTTAATACTGAATTCTGTGAAAACTTTAAAGAGGAATTAATACCAATTTTCTTCAAACTATTCCATAAAATTGAAGTATGAAATACAGGCCATTCTCCCAAACTCATTTTATGAAACCAGCATCGCCCTCATACCAAAACCAGACTGAGATACAACAAAAAAAA
>NW_007736880.1:7309-8429 GCF_000696425.1 Galeopterus variegatus
AAAAAAAATAAACAGAAAGCTACTTGCCAATATTTCTGATGAACATAGATGCAGAAATGCTTGATGAAATATTAGTGAACAGAAAACAGCAACACATCAAAAAATTAAACACCATGATCAAATGGGATTCATCCCAGGGATACAAAGGTGGTTCAACATAAGCAAGTCAATAAATGTGATATACCACATTAGCAAAATCAAGGACAAAAAACATATGATTATCTCAATAGATGCAGAAAAATCATTTGATAAATTTCAACATCATTTCATGATAAAGACTCTCAGCAAATTAGGTATAGAAGAAAAGTACCTCAGCACTATTAAAGCCATGCATTGCAAATCCACCACCAATTTTATCCTGAATGGGGAAAAGCTGAAAGCCTGTCTCTTAAGAACGGGAAAAAGACAAGGATGACACTCTCCCCAGTCCCATATAACATCATATTAGAAGAACTAGCCAGAGCAATCTGGCCAGAGAAAGAACTAAAGGACATCTAGATTGTAAAAGACAAAGTCAAACTTTCTCTCTTCACAGATGACATAATCCTACATATAGAAACACCTAAAAACTAGATTAAAAAAATCTTAGAGATGAAAAATGATTTCAGCAAATTTACAAGATACAGAATCAACATGTAAAAGCAGTAGTAATTTAATACTCCAATAATAAACTAGCAGAAAAAGAAATCAAGAACATAAGCCCATTTACAATAGTCACCCCAAACAATAAAATACCTAGGAATCAATTTAACCCAGGAGGTGAAAAATCCCTGCATGAACTACAAACCACTGCTGAAAGAAATTAAAGAAGATACAAAAAAGTAGAGATACATTCCATGCTCTTGGATTGGAAGAATTAACATTGTACAAATGTCCATACTACACAAAGCAATCTACAGATTCAATGTAACCCCCATCAAAATGCCAATCACATTATTCACAGAAATAGAAAAAACAATCCTAATATTTATATGGTAAAGACGCACAAAAAAATGATTACGTTGTGTAGTGCTGAACGTTTTAGTTATCTTTATTTAAGAATCACATAATGCACACAGGAATTGATATTCGACACAGTACCCCACAAATATATAAATCATGTTTCAATTAAAAAAAAAAA
>NW_007736880.1:9231-17186 GCF_000696425.1 Galeopterus variegatus
AAAAAAAAAAACACACAGACTGTGATGTAGAATTATCTACAGTAGAATGGATTTCATTATCATCCTGACTGTGAGTTTTTTCTTGAAATCACTTAGTGTAGGATTTAATATTAATAACAAGATCATGGTGTGTGTTAGTTTTGTGTATTTTTGCATGCACTGATGTATTATATATGCACAATAGGTGTCTATATCTTAGATATAGATTATACATCTTTACATTTATAGTATACTCATATGCATATATTAAATTTAAATTTCTATCAAATTATACCAAATTCTCATTTCATGAGTTTTTATACTTTAAATTTTTTATCTCTTTGTAGTTTCAGTTTTTTCAGATCTATTCAGAGATTTTTATATATATATATATATATACCCGATAGATAGATTTCAACTAATAAGTACACAATAGTTTAGAAACTTGGAGTAGTTAACACAGCTAAGTAGTGGTTATTATAGATGAAGCTTTATGCTTGGGTTTATTATATTTTAGAATATATCAAGATAGACAGGAACATATAAACAGGAATTAAAAATCAAGAATATTTTTAAATAATGAGAATTTAATAAAATAAAATGTATAGACAGGTCTCCGCATGTTGTGTTTTCCTAAAGCAAAAAACCATCTTCCTTGTATTTCCATGTTTCTCCTGGGGTTGGGTACAACTATTTCTTTGTAATATGAATGCTCTGCTAATCATACAGCTTAGTCTTGATTCTTTGTCTAGCTCTGGATTCATACTTTAAATGTCTTCATCTGACTTCATTTTTATTTTATTTATCACCTGAATTGCCTCAAAATATCATAAATGGTAACAATAATTTTTACTATGAAATATGTTTTGATTTGTTTTGTTTTGTTTTCATTTCTTATCTTGGCTAGTGTCCGCAGAAAGCACCCAGTCATCAAGTCCAGAAACTGGTACTGGATCCTTTGTCTTTAATCAGCTCTTTTAGTCAGAGGTTCTGATTCACTTGTAATTTCTGTTCTGTGATAATCCTGTTGTACTTCAGTTCACTTAGCAATATTACCTTTAATAACCCAGAAAAAGATCAGCTCTTTTAGTCAGAGGTTCTGATTCACTTGTAATTTCTGTTCTGTGATAATCCTGTTCTAGTTCAGTTCACTTAGCAATATTACCTTTAATAACCCAGAAAAAGATTGAAAGCTTAGTTTGAGTTTTGTGAAAAATGTATTTTAGTGTCTCTACTTCCAATCATGCTGATTCAAAGCTCCCCACAGCCTCCAACATGTCCGAATACCATAAGCTCAGGAATGGAGTCTATCCTATGTGCTTACTCAAATTTTGTGTGCAGTGCCTCATCTCCTCCATTGCCATAATAAAATAGTTGTAATGCTCTTGGAATTTTGATGAAGAAATAACTCCTAGGTTGGTTATGAATTAAAAATATCTCTCACATTATATGAATTATGTCACATATTCCCCTAGGTACAAATTCTGAGATATTTTAAAATAACTATTTCATGCCCACTACATTTAGCTTTTATTCCCTTTCTTCAAAATTTAGCCCAGAAATTCTAGGAGTATACCTGTGCCAAAAATGTTTTATATTGTTTGATTATGATTACTATTTTTATTCAATACTTATATTTAGCAAATGCATTGTTTGATTCTACTATTTATTTATTGCAAACAGAAAGCAAAAATATCTGTTTGCTTTTTGGTAAAGTCAGTTCCACTGCTTCAGGAAACAGCAGACAAAAAGGAAAGATCATTTTATTCTTCCTTATTCTTTCCATAGTGACTGGAGAGAAAGTGCAACAGGAATAAATATGTATGCACTGAATGATGCTAAGGTCATCATGGAACAGTGTTTAAAGAGGTTGTGCTGAAAAGTCAAGCAGGACAGTTTTTAAATACCAACTCCACCATGGACTATCTGTTATACTTAGAAAAAATATTGAAAATATTTAAAGCTTCTGTTATGTCAGGATGTGTTCTAAAGACTTTGTTTACATAAAAATAAGGGATAACTTGTCCAGGATGTGTTCCCTGAAGTTTGGTCTCTAGCAAACTTCCATGGAATATAATCACTGCTGAGTTCCTAAGCAGCTAACCTTGGATGAGTCTGAAATGGAGGATCAAGACACAGGCCTGGCATGCTATACAGGTGCAATCACAAGGCTGGGAACCCAGACTCCTGATCACACCATGAGACTCAGCGTACTGGTGCTCCTCTAACCATGGACGCTGATCTGGGAGATCTGGACTTGAGCCAAAGTTCCGCATGTTAAAGTGCTGTTGAATCTAACTTCTTACTCAGGCCAGGGAAGGGGTGTCTATTTCTTAATCGTGAAGTTAAAATAGCCTCACAGTCCAAGTGTTAGGTCCCTCTCCTAGAGTCTGGCATCTGATTCTGCTCTATCCGTAGGCCATAACCCAAAATTTGGTGGGTGACAGGATCCACAACCTTACCACTGATCCAGTTTCATAGTTCTCCCCAATAGTGTTGTTTCACCAGCCCTTGTGGGTGTTTTCTCTTACCATTTATTTGACCTTGTTGGCTTAATGCCATATCTGTTTTTATTCTAATTTTCCGTACTTTTCTATATTTAAACTCACAGCCCAGCATTATAGTTTTCCTCCATGGCTTTACACAAACTTTAAGTTCTGTCTAAAATATGTTTTTTCTTTGCGTAGTAAACACTTGTTCCTTAGAACCCAATCAGACATCACTTTCCCTTTATGATTTACCTTAATTCCCTGATAGAAGCTGTAGCGGATTGAATTATGTCCTCCCAAAACTCACTGAAGCTTGAATTGTGTCCCCAAAGTTTTATGTATTAGAAACTTAGCCCCCACTGTGACTGTTAAGGGGGTAGGAAATCCTATTATGGTAATTGAAAGGTGGAGCTTTGAGAGGTGATTGGATTGTAGGACCGTGCAGCAGTGAATGGATTAAAAATGGTGGTTGGGATGTGGTTCTGAGGGCTTTAAAAGAAGAGGAGAGTCAGTCTTTCTCTCTCTCTTGCTCTCTTTCTGCTCTCTCTGCTTCCAAATCTTGTAATGTGAGACCCCTTGGTCACTGTCACTACCACCAAATGGAGTTTGGACTTCCCAGTCACAGAACTGTAAGCAATAAATTTCATTTTCTTTATAAAACACCCAATTCTGTGTGCTTTGTTACAAGCAACATAAATGGACTAATACAGAAGCAGATGGAGATAATCACTGTACTCGGTACCAATTTTGTAGTCTGTATATATTTCTAGAAAAGCATATAAAAATCATAATTTTAATCATTTAATTGAAAGTTTTGACTTCCATAGCAAAGCATAAGTTCTCTAAGGATAGGCAGCACTCATCTTTTTTATCTGCCATAAAACACCACTCAGAATCTAGTGTAAAAAAACCAAAATATTTAGATAATAAAGTTTAAAGCTATAATTTGAATAAAAATGATGCCACCATCTGGCTCATCTCAAAGAAAAAGAATTACAAAAATAGTTTTTCATAGTACTAATTATAAAGTTGAAATATATTTGGCAAGACTTCGAGGAAAATAAAAACGTTACCAGTATCTTTTCCTTAAAATGTCACTCATAATTTCAAAATAGCATAGAAAAATTTAAATTTGCACAACTATCTGAATAACTTTTAAGGTAGTTGATGGAGCATCTGAGGTCTACTGAATGGCCTCCCAGGTCACAGTCTCTGACCTATTGTCTCAAAAGAGTACCTGTTATTCCTGTCATTTGAGTCTTTTATTCATTTACATAGTTGTATCCTGTTCAGAAGCATGTGGCTTAATAAGAATAATTAATTAAAAAATATAATCCCTATTCTGTCATTTATCCAAATCTTCCTGATATTGTACGTTGCAATTCTTAAGGTACTGGCATATATTACACTGTATGTCACATATTTAATTTTTCATAAAGATTCATCTCTTTCTACACCACACTGCATAACAATTCATAAAGATATTAGACACTTAATTTTCTCATTTTGGAATGCAGGTATGAGACTCAAGCAAAAAGATCATATAAAAGTTGTCTTTTTCACATGTGAATAATTATACAAATAAATATTCGACAAAAGTTCTTCAAGTGGGTAGAAAATTTAGAGTCATTACAGAAACAATAAAGGAAAGGCAGCTGTCGCTCTCCAGTATGTTCCTCCATGTTGGGTACTTAAACCCAGAGAACACATTCACGAAGCATGCTAACTATTCATATTTTCATCAAGAAAGACACTGTCCTTAGACTGAAATCAAAGTAAAAATAAGAAAACAAGAGCCAATTGACCTAAAGAAAATTCATCTCAGCCTGATTGAACATTGCAGTGAACATATAAATTCACAAATAGAACTTTAAATCAAATGTAATATGGTGCATTTTAGTTAAACCAAAAACAAACAAACAAACCTAAGTGATTTAAGTTATTTCCTTAATCAGAGATATTACTATGCTTCCGAAGTGTTATCTAAGTTGGAAATTTTCTAAAGAAATCTGAAGACAGAGCAAAACTCTAGCAAAGTCAGAAATGTTTTATGGATTTTCTTAAAAATAAACTCCTCTCTGCTTTAGCCAGAAGAAACGGAAAAGGAAGCAAGTCTCTTTATGTGTATAATTTTCATTACTAAAAAATAAATGTACCTCATTCCCCTCCCACTTAAGTATATAAGTTATCACAAGAAACAGATTGTCAAATCATATTTATACAAATCAGAGATCTTACTCATTTTCAAGCTTTATTAATAATTTCAAGCAAACAAAATTTTAAGAGAAATAAGTGAAGCAGGGAGATGTTCAGGATTTTCAGGGTGTCTTTCTACCACACTAGATGCACGTTCTTGCCCAGGTTAAGTGTTGAGGTCCCAAGTTAGGGAAGTGTATGGTCTACTCATGAAATCAGGAGCCAATTTGGTTGTGAATTATGTTCATTTTCTATTCAGATAGAAACTTATGCAACATTTTCCAGACAGCCACGCCCCATTAATCCATAGGTCTCAGGTTTGTTTATCATAAGCAGTCTTAGATCAGGGATATCTGGCATTCAATATCATTATAGGAGTAAATATTCTATGCTTATATAAAGACTCTCTTGCTGGCATCTACCATTACTTTGTTTGCCAGAATGTCAATTATTATTATGTTCACAGGAGATTAGACAGGATCACATGCCTTCTTTCTACCTCAAGTGTGTTGCCTCAACCTCAGGAATGGGAGCAAAATAGATTGCCAGTAGCTCCTTAACACCTTTCTTCCTAGCCCACATTGAGCAAATTTGGTTTGAAGTGACAGTAAATCATTAGCTTTCCCAGATCTCCCACTTGAATTGGATGTTAGACCGACCCTATGACCCTATGCGGGAGTCTTATCAGGTATCTCAGGTACAACAAGCAACAGTAAATCACTGGATACTGATGGTAAACTGCTAACAGTAAGCAACCAATCATAAATATGGTAAAGTACAAAATATCTTCACCTTCACAGCAAACTTTTCAAGGTTTTGGTACACAGCAAAGGTACAGTGAATATTTGTCGAATTAATTTTATTTTTTATCCATAAACAGCCTTGATTTTTGAAACAGAAGATTTCGAATTACAGATCCAATATAGCTTTCCTATATTCTAATTTAAATCTCTAAAACATTTTGATCATATCTTTTCAGAATATGTAAGCTAAATTTGACAGATTTCAGCATTATCAAACTTTTTTTTTTTGGCACCAATGAAAAATAAATAAAGTCTCATTAGGTAGCACATAAAAGTAAATAAAGCAATCAGAAAAGTAATGCTGCTTTCCTGCTTTAAAAACCATGTTACAAAAATGGACAGTGGTATTAAAATGTACATCATGCAATAAAAAGAAAAATGTACTAAACAGGAGTTTTTAATCGACTCCCACTCTCTATTACATGATATTCAATTGCAGTGCAAGTGTTAACTACAATGAGTCATATTTTAAACTGTTGGCTTAGTTTATGTAAAAATAAATGTTATTAATCATATTTCTTATTTTTTAAAACAAATTTGCATAACTTCCCTAAACAAAGTGAATTATTTCTTTAATTATTTGGCTGCTGTTTTATAAAAACAAAAACAAAACAAATTCATCAATACAAATATCTATTTTAAAAAATTAATTTTTAAAAATTACTTTTCTAAAACTAACCAGCCTAAGGCGAAAACAAAAATAAAAAAATGTAAGTATTATAAATTACTAGAATCAGGTGTTTCAAAATTAAATTTAAGATAATTTTATAGAAAATATTCCTACAAGCTTACAAATCTCTCATAAATACAAATAAAAATAATTAATGCTATGCATAATGAAAATTAATATCAAATCTACTTTAATTTTGTCTTTATTAAATTTATTAAAGTAGTTGTTTTCTCACAGCAACAGAAATTATGTTATGTGATAATTTAAGAATTATTAAATACTTTTTGAAGAAACTGAATATGCAAATTTGGGAGAGAAAAATTTCTTAAGGAATTTTTCACCATTATTTCATAGTTTCTCACCTTTTGCTTTAGTGGTAATTTCCAGGAAAATGCAGACTGTGAAAGGGTAGCCTGCAGGCTCGCTGTGATCATGAATTTTGGTGTAAGTCTGGGAATTTGTATTTTTTTCATTTCAGCTAAAATGTTGTGAAACCTTATGAGCATTGAGAGTTGATTTTTTTTTCATTGACTTAGGAGTAACTATTAGAATGTCAACATTAGTGGAGTTTATCTACCAAAAGCATTTGTGACTTTTTTATCTTAATATTGACTATTCAAATTTTGATATCTTCTATATGTTAATCTCAAATATTAGATTGTTTTATTGCCATTTTTAAGAACAGTTTTTTAACTGAGTTGATGTGAACTAGGCAGAAGTTGTATTTATTAGTATGTATTACTAAATTGTTTAAATAAAATATGCAAAATATGTAAAATACATAAAAATGAAGAGCATTTTTATTTATATATTATTTATTTAGTAGCTTTATTTACATAGCCATATTTCTAAGTATTAGATATTTACATATAGAGTGCTCATATATTAAGGTACTTCAAAAATTCATGGAAAGATAGAATTAAAAGATAATATGTATTACCTATAGTAACCTTTAGCTTTTAAATAACACATATATGCTCAGAGACTTGTTTATATATTCAGCCATAATAAAAAATGATACTTATCTTTTGAAAATTATTATGAAGAAATAAACTGAGGAATATTCAAACAATGGGCTATTATTCAGTGCTAAAAAGAAATGAGCTAGCAAGCTATGAAAAGACATGGAAGAACCTTAGTAATACATATTGCTAACTGAAAGAAGCCAATTTAAAAGGGCAACAAACTGTATAATTTTAACTATATGACATTCTGGAAAAGACAAAACTACAAAGATAATAAAAGATCAGAGTTTGTCAGGGGTTGGATGAGTTGTTGTATTCAGGCCATCAAAAGACTGGATGAGGTTCATTCATATTGAGAAGAGCAATCTGCTTTACTCAGTCTACTGATTCAGATGTCAATCTCATCCAGAAACACCCTCACAGACATGTCCATATATAACATTTAATCTGGTCATCCTGTGGCCAGTGAAGTTGACACATAAAATTAGCCATCACAGCATGTTAAAGTGTGTTGTACATATATGATCTAAATTTTATTTACTGTGCTTCCATTTATTAGAAAGCCACAGAGACATTTACCTTTAAGTTGACTCTGACAACTTTAGTTTATTCTTTGATATCATAGGGGATTTTTATGATCCAAGGCCTGATACATTGTATTATATTATAATTTACATGTGGAATGTGCTAGTAGCTTTCTTTTATTTTTAATTTGCTTAGCTTTGAAAATATATTATTAAAGGTTTACAGGAGAACTATTCTAAAAGGAAACACAAATTACATTCATTTTTAATATGTATGTATTAAATAAAGATGATATCTTTTTTTTTTTTTTTTTTTTTTTTTTTTTTTT
>NW_007736880.1:18152-23102 GCF_000696425.1 Galeopterus variegatus
CGGCGGGAGCGCCGCCGCACTCCCAAGCGGCGCACTGTAGCAGTGCGCCACTGGGCCGGCCCAAAGATGATATCTTTTAATGGAAACCACAATACATGCTAAGTAATTTATTGAAAATTGTTCAAATATATATTGAGTATAAAAAAAGGGTAAAGAATAATGTTTCATATATTTTTGAGAATATATTTCCCTGGATTCCCAAGTTTTCTGAAGTTTTAATAAATCACTTGAAAATGAAGTGAGGAAGCATACATACATTAAACACGGTCATAATGACCAGTTAAAATATTTTTTATTTTAGTCAAATCACACTTGAAGGTTTTTGTTTTTGCTTTTTCATTGCAAAAGTATGAGTCAATTTTTGAGGTAGAAAATAGAAAGATAGAAGATTAGAATAAAATATTTGCTGGGGGGAATAATTTTACTTAACTTCTGGCTTCTACATAATTGTTAACTTGCAAATTTGATAATGTAGAATTTGTTTCACCATTAACAAACTGGTCCTCCAACAGACTGTGAAAGATGTTACCTTTTTAAAATTCTTCCTTTCTCCCCAGCATCACTTACCATGATTAACTGGGAATGTAATGTTATTCTTACCCCACTGCTGTTGGGTGCATCCATATGATTTGTCTTAGTCAGTGTAATGTGGGTAGAAGAGACGAAGTGTTAGCACCAAGCTGAGCATTTTATAGGGATCACATGTTCTCATAAAATAGTTCTGCCATCTACTGTGAGAATGCATGTACTGGGAAGTCATTGGTCAAAGGAGAACTTGTGGTACATATGAGCGTAATTGCCACCCCTGCTGCTAGACAAGCGATAAGTAAGAAAACATTCTTCTTTTTATTATCAGCCAGTGAGATTTTCGAGTTGTTTGTTACTAACGTTATTGCAGCAATAGTTTAGCTCCAATAAATTTCTTTCAATTCAATTAACCATCCGTGATAGTATATCCTCCCCTGTATACTTGAACATGAGTATATTGAAACACCGACAGTATGCTTATGTGTGTGTGTGTGCACATGTGTGTGTGCACACGTAAGAGAAAGCTGAATCTTGGTTATGCATTGCTAAGCTGCTTTTCCCTTCCTGCACTGAGAAGGCACACATCTATTTTTGCAGTGTCATGTTCACACCATTTAGAATATTTTATATAACATATGCCTACTTTTCCTTCCTATTCTTGCACCTGGAAAACATTTTATTTTGCTATTTTCTATAAATTTCAACCTGTCAATCAGGGCTCTTCACAGTAGGGTCCTGATCTATAATTCTATGCTCATCTTTGTTCTGTCCAATACGTATAATGCAGGTAAGTTAAGAATGTCCTAATATGTCCAAACTTTCTGACAGTTGTGCTTTTATTTATGTGGTTTTCTCCACCAGGAAATCATTTCATGTCTGTATTACCGACACAATTTCTTGCGCTGGAACCAAGGTACTGAAGATCTTGAATTCAACAGGATTTAATAGTCCCTAACTCTAACTGGAAAATAAAATGCCAACTCAGAAAGAGTGCATATAAAAAAGAGGGCAGATACTATTTTACTCTTTTGTTTTCTTTTGTAAAGAAAAAATCAAATAAAATGAAAGCTGATTATAAAAAAGATAGATACAGAACGTATGAAAAGATGAAAGCTACTGAGGATTCCTGGCTTAGCAAAAGATGGAGGAGGAGGAGGAGGAGGAGGGAGAGGAGGAGGAGGAGTAGGAAGGGAGGAAAGAAGGAAGGAAAAGAAAGAAAAAAGGTATAAAAGAAAAAGATATCAAACAAGACAGCCTCAAAACTGTACTAATTATGCAGGAAATAGAATGAAAAGATCATTTCTGCATGAAGTCTTGCCCAAAGCCAAAAGAAGGAGGTAACATAACCCATTTTGGAGATTTAATTTTAAAGATAAAATACAAGTTATTATATTGTAGGAAAACCACCTATTTTAATTTTATTTTTTTTAATCTCTGGCATTGTATATTTATTTACTTCTTTTTGTATTAATGGTCATTATTCAGAACAAACCAGTTTTAATAACTGTGTTAAAGACTTTTAATAAAGTAAAATTAACTAAGTAAAATCTGTCACTCAAGACTGACACATTTTGTAAAACTTGCAGATTTGTTGTGGTTATAACAATAATAGGAGAATACTATAATATTTTATGTAATGAAAATAATTTAAATATTTGTTACATAAGGTTCTTTATGAAAATATGCAAATGGAAATGTGCATATGACTTTTTTCCTATGTTAAAAAGGTGTATTTGCTTCAGTATAGAATCTAAATAATATTAATTATGGAACTTGCTTATGTCAGAACAAAATCATCTTAAATTTTCTTTTCCTAACCTTTATATCTGTACGTAACAATTTTTAAGCTTATAAATTAAATATGTACCAATAATTTGTAACATTTTTTTTCAAATAAAATGCATTTTAATCTTATATTTGACTGCAACGAAGTGAACAATTGAAAAATTGCTAGTATTGTTAACCCCGGTAAGCTAAAGAAACATAGTATTCTGTGGAAGAGGACCTGAAGTTTATATGATTAGATTCTATTAAAGTGAAGTTAAAGAAGGCAAAGAAAAGTTGCCAGCGAACAATTGAAAAATTGCTAGTATTGTTAACCCCGGTAAGCTAAAGAAACATAGTATTCTGTGGAAGAGGACGTGAAGTTTATATGATTAGATTCTATTAAAGTGAAGTTAAAGAAGGCAAAGAAAAGTTGCCAGAATTACATAGAGGAACACATACCTGCAAAATATGGTATAGGAAGAAAACTTCAGTGAAATAAAGGATATTACTGTTTAAAACCGTATTCATAGAAAAACTCAAAATATTTCAGAATTAAATAAAAATGACTTGGCATTTATAATTTTAAAAATCAGATATATTTTAGATAATAATCATATTTCTTAATTTAGTAACCTAATGAAAGCATAATAAAAGACAAAAAATCAGTTTAGGTGTATTCATAATAAATAAGATAAATTAGAATCACCAACAATTTTGAGCATTTGCTAAATCCTAGGAGCTAATGTAACAACAGTACAGAATAACATCACTTAATCATTGCAATAATCTTTTAAAATGTATTATGATAATTTTCCAGAGAAAATTGAAGCTTAGTTAGGTCATAATTTGCCTAAAATTTCAGTTACTAAATGATGACCTGGAACTTAAACTTCTATCTACTGAGGTCCAAATTCTTGGCTACTATACAATTTATTCATTTACATTCTATCATTTTTTCATTCTATTAAAGTGAGTTCAAAGAATTATTTACTTAGCCATCACTATGTTCCAGTCATAGTTCTAAGTGATAGAACAATGAACAAAGCAGGAATATTCCTGCCTTCTCAATGAAATATGTTAGAAAATGCTAAGGAGAAAAGTAAAGAGGAGGAGGAGGAGGAGAGGAATTACAGGGGGAGGTATCTCCAGTTTTTCAAAGCTGACTAGTGAAAACCTCACTGAACAGGAGATAGCTGTGCAAAACCTGAAGATGGTGAGACAGAAGCAATTTGAATATCTCAGGGCAGAGCATTCCAGGCAGAGGGAAGAGTATGTGAAAAGGCTTTGAGAAAGGAGCATGCCCAATGTGTTTAAGGAACAGCAAAAAGGACAGTGTGGCTGGAGCGCAGAGAAAAAGGCAGATGCAATAGAAGATGTGTTCAGAGTGGGAATGAGGGGTCAGCCATGTGCTGTGGCGGGGGGTGGGGAATTCGATGTTTGACTTCAAATAATTTTGGGACGCATTAGAGAGCTTTGAGCAGAGTATTAGTATGAACTGGATTACATTTACCAGGATCACGGTGGCTGAAATGTTAAGAATAAACTGAACAGGAGCAAGAACAAAGGCAGGGAAGCAAAAATAATGTTAATTTTTAGTGAAATGCACACTAAAATTAAAGTGAAATGTGGACTATGGTTTAGAAAAAGAATAGAATTAAATGTGAGGACTCCAGCAAACTGTAGTCTTTAGCAAAGCATACCATATACTTCATTAAAAATCAGAGGCACTTAAGCAAAAGTTATTAATAGCACTTTCCAAATCTTACTGAAATGATTTTATATGATTTAAGACAAATTAAAATCAAGTAAAGCAGTTAGGAAGGTTCTGAAAAAATATAGGGGAGAGAGAATAGACATTTGGGTCAGGGTGATGGACATGAAGGAAGCTGAAGAGATATTTTTAAATATTTAATATATAAAGATCAACAGAATATTGTGATGGGTTATACATGCTTTGAAATATCAAGGAGGAGAGGCAAGTGTCAAAGTGTCAAGAACATACTTAATTCCCAGGTTTCTGGTTTGTGACATAAAAAAAGCATTCAAACACAGAAAGCTGGTACCTTGCACTATCCATTCCCTGTTGTATAAATATTTGAAAAAGACTATAGATAGGAAGGAGACAACAAATATGGTTCTAGACATAGTCGTATAGTGATACTTTTAAGACATGTAGAGGGAAATGCCAAGTTGCCACTAATAGGGAGGATATTGAATACATGTAATTATTTCTGATTGATTTAACTGTAGATGATAAAGTCGTGGGTGTGGATGAGATTACCTGAAGAGAAATATAAAACAAGATAACGTAATGCAAGAAGACACTCCAATATTTACTGGCATGATACAGATAGGACTAGAGTACAGATATACCATAAAGGATCAACTTGTAACTGCATTTTCTATGACAGCAATGTGTCATCCAAGGAAGCATAGGATATCCTGGCAGGATCACACTAACTTTTCCTAATTTAGATCATATACACCTCGAGGCATTGATAGATTACACACCAGACAGAGAAAATGACAACTGGAATTATTCTCCCTGCATAGCTTCAAAAGCACTCAAGAGCAACTGAATAGGGAAGAATCAAGATTGTGCAGTGACTGACAAAGTGGTTGGGGTTTTCACTGATACACCAGAAAGGAGGTTGG
>NW_007736880.1:23347-24180 GCF_000696425.1 Galeopterus variegatus
GATTGTGCAGTGACTGACAAAGTGGTTGGGGTTTTCACTGATACACCAGAAAGGAGGTTGGGTTTAGCTGTAAAGCAGATACAAGGGCAGCTGGCAAGACAGCCAGGTCATAAAGCTAAATGCAGAAATCTTGCTCCCATGGCAACTGCTTCTCCAACACAGAGAATCAACTATGCAGAAATGAAGTTCTTCTGCTGGAGCTGCCCAGAGCTATGGTTCCCTTGCTATTAGAGTCACTCTGCTAAATTGCTGTACAAGAAATGCAAATTTATATCAACAAGCCCTCCAACTAAAGGTCTGAGGAGAGTACTAAAAAAGCAGCTAGGTAAATAATGAGAAAATTCAACAAGAAATACACCATCAGTAATTATAAACATATACAAGATGAGGTGTATATAGGAATTCAAGAGTAAATTAACAGAAACTAAAGAAGAAAGGATAAATGCATGTTGGTCTATAAAAAATTCTTTAAAATAATAGGAATTCACACAGTCTGTAAAATTTTGTGCAGAATAATTATAAAATGTCAGCAATTATTCCTGTCTTTGTATCCAATACCCTTACCGTGGAACATTGAGAGCCCTCTGAGTCTGACTCTGTGCCCTGTCCTGTGACTTGCTTTCCAAAGGGACATGAACAAATGAGATATAAGTACTTGAAAAATGTGTTTCAGGACTTATCCTCTCTAGCAGCTCGGGGGACCCTGCTACCCTGTAAAAATTATTGGCTAACCTGCTGGATATGAGAGACAAGTGGTCTCAGTCACCCTTGTGGCTACAACCTACAGCCAACCAACTGCAAGACATATGAGTAAGGTCATCTAGGACTAACCA
>NW_007736880.1:25849-31566 GCF_000696425.1 Galeopterus variegatus
AATATAACAAAAATTTTACATAAATTCTATAGTGGTAGAAGACTTTATCACACTTCTTCTCCTGGATAAACAAATAAATGAATAAATAAATAAGTTAGTCACCAAATCTGAACTATTCGTATAATTTTACATAACAGAAAATGCACAGGTCTTTCTTAATAATTAGAATGTATTAACATTAAATTCATTACTACATATACTCAACCACCTAAAAAACTTTTAACTCTTTTAAATGATATTTCTGAGAAAACAATACACAAAATTAAAATTTACAATGTTTTCAAATTAATGACATGTCAAAATTTCTGGAATAAACCCAAAACTATATTTAAACAAAAGTGCTTAGTTTAAAGTACTTTCATCCTTAAATTAGAAAGAGCACATACTCAAAATTAGGCAATCAACTCAATAGTTAGGACAATAAAAAATAATATGTAGTTAATATACACACAGAAACCTAAGGAGACAAATTTCTCTTTATATGATACACAGTGAATATAAACTAAAAATAGAAGAAGACACTCCTTTCTCACAAACCTTCTTCATTCATAATATTTCCAAGTTTGTTTCTTTTACATGCCAGATTTCCAAGTAGCATTTCATTTGAACAAAAACATCCAATGCTAAATAATGTATGCCAGATTTCCAAGTGCATTTCATTTGAACAAAAATATCCAATGCTAAATAATGCTAGAAAAAACTGTTTTAGGGCAATGTTACTTGTGAATATTGATACAATTATTTTAAATAAATGCTAATTAAATACAAAAATAGAATAAGAGAATGGCAGCTACAGATCATAGTAATCATACCACAATAGCTTACTATTATAAATTTATAAATAGAATGCACAACTTGTATTAGTCAAAAGGTACAAGAAACAAAAAAGGTCTTCATGGATATGAAAATAAATTGAACAAAATGCATCATGCATTACTGATAAAAAATACTTTAGGTAAATTAGAGTGCAAATAATTTTAAAGTCAGAAATAACACAAAACTTCTGTACCACCACTATCATTTAAAATAGTTCTGGGAGTTCTAGCTAACAGAAGAAAAAAAGAAATAATCGAGATAACTATTCAAAAGAAAGAACTAAAGTAATCACTATGTGCAGATTTTACAAATGTTTCTGAAGAAAATTCAAGAATATCAACTGTAAAATTAAGGAACTAGGATAAGAGTTGTTAATATGGATAGTTTTAAAATAGATTTAAAGCAGCTAATAGCTATAGCTCTCAACATAAGAACTACAAATAGTTTAAAAACAATCACAGGAAAGTTTAAATCATACACAATGACATTGAAATGCCTATGAATACATTTTAAAAATATTAAAACCTATAAAATGAAAACAACAAACTTTTGTTAAGAGTAATAAACAAATTTTAAAATAAACACTGGAAATTTTATGGTTCTGCTTGCGAAGATTAAATGCCTTATAGATGCCAACTCTCTTCAAAGTAAGCTACAAATGTAATGCAATTCTAATCAGTCCTTTTTTTTAGCACCTAACAATATAAAATGTGGGTGTGTGCATGTGTGGGTGTGTGCATGCATGTTCATGTGTGTAATATGCTACATATGTGTGTTTATATGTGTTCAATTGAGTTTGGAAAGTATGATTTAGTTAAATTTATTAGCATAATTACTTAACAACTTAGAAATATGCATGCATCAGTCTACTTGCTGTCATGATACATATAATATAAAGAATGCTCACCTCTAAGAGAACCATGTATAAAAGAAATTAAAGGCAAATGACAATATGTAAAACATTGTCCACATATAACAAGGGTTATTGTTTTAAATATGTAATATTTTCTTTAAATTATTAAAAATGTGACTAAAATAATAGAAAAAGCCAAAAGACATGGAAAATTTGTTCCCAAAAGAAAGAATGCAAATGACCAATTAGAATTGAGAATTTCTCTAGTTTGGACTTATTTATTAGGGAAAACAGTTTCTTCCTACTGGGATGGCTGAACTAGGAGAATGTGACTTTGGAACTTGCAAATAGTCAGTATACACACAAAAATTAATGTATAAGATTCTCAATAACAAAATTATTTATAATAGAAATTTAAAAATTGTCTACATGTTTAATAGTAGGAATTGCTCCAATAAATTATGGCAAATTTCTTTGGTAATAAAAAGGATTTTAGAAAAATATTTAATAAAATGTGAAAATATTGTAATAGTCTGGTAATCATGAAAAGTATGCTATTTAATTTGATTTCCATTAAAAAATACAAGAATTACATATATAGAAAATTAGGAAGGCAGCATTGATATAGAAATATCAAATATTAATAAAAATTACATCCATGTAGAGAAAATATGTCATCTCAATACTTTCCCAAGTAATCGCACATGTTTACCAAATTTATTTTAATGAGTATCTACAATTTTTTAATTGAATAAATCAATGCACTTTATTAAAATATGAATGGGGGAAGGGTGATGTGGCTTAGGGAGAAATCAGTTAATGGACACAAAGAATGTATACATTTTATAGAAATGAATATACCAACTATCTTGATTTGATCATCACATATTGTACACAAATATTGATAGTCAACTCTGTACCCAACAAACATAATCAATTATGTTTCATTAAAAATAAATAAATGAAGCCTCTGGTCAAGATGATGGAATAGACAGTCCCCAGCATCACCCTCTCCCACAAATCAATTTACAACTATAAAAAAGTAATGGCAGCCAAGCTGCAGTGGCTAGAACTCAGGGGAAGAGGAGGACAGATGTACAGAGTACATGAAGTCAGGAGAACCCACGATGAACGAAAGAAAAAACTGCTCTGACAACTTTGTGCTTCAGGTGCTTTAAAGCTAGAGTTTCTTAGTGCATGGAGTAAGAGCTGGCAAAAGCCTCTCCTGTGCCCTTCAGATGATGTTGCTTGGAGACAGCTGGGTAGAAGAGGGCCTTGGTGTCCCTCAGGACACCAAGACCACTAACAGGGTTCCCATGGACCCACATAAGAGTGAGGAGCCAAAACAACCAAAAAAAAGGAGCCACTCAGAGGCCGGTGAGTCATTGCAATGGACTGGCGCATTGCCCGTCCCATGGGAAGTGTTTGCAGCATGGACAGTGGGGAAGATGGGCCCACCAGGGGAATACTGGGGCACAGCAAGGACTGCTAACTGGCACCCCATCTGTAAAGGACCACTCAGAGGAGACCAATCAAGAATATAGAATTGCAAGGGGTGCAGTTTGATGAAAAGACTCAGGCCCAGATCAGAGTTTCTACACAACCCAAGTACACTGGGTCTCTGGAGAGCTGGAAGTACCTATAAAGTCAACCATTAAAACCTGAGCTGTGCAAAAACCCTTCCCTGTGGAATCAGCAACAAAGCAGCAATTTAGGTAAACCAAAAAGTTCAAGTACTGGTCCAACAGAAAGTTCCCCCATTTTAAAAGTAAGCAGAGGATAAAAAATTAGTCCAGCCCAGGCACACCGCCAACACCTCAGGGCCCACCTGGGGACCTGAGATATGGAACCACTGACTGGACCCCCCACCCACAACCAGGCACACTGCCAACACCAAGGAGCATGCCAAAAACATCACCTCCATGTGGGTGGCTCACCATAGCCACCACAAGAACTATGGCTGTCGTGAAAGCAGCTAGACGCCACAACCATCAATCAGATGGTCCACCAGCCAATGGAGTGCATTGTCACAATGAGAGTCACCAGCAGAGACTAAAGAAAAGAAGAGAATGTCTCTCTCCACAAAGCCCATTCCAGAGTGACAGAAGAAGCATCTGCTCTAAAATAATATTGGGGGACCTGAACACACCTCTTAGCATTGGACAGATCATCTAAGCAGCAAATCAACAGTGTAACCATTACTCTCTCAGAAGGAGAGAAGAAATCTAGAATTATCAGAGGTGGGAGGGGGGAGGGAGTGGAGGATAGGGAGAGATAAGACAAGGGGCATAAAGAACAAGTATGATTTGTAACAATATATATGCTAGTAATTTTGATTTGATCAATAGATGTCAATGTTGAACCCCCAAAATATGTATAATCCATTATGATTCAATAAAAATTAAATAAATGAATGAGAATAAGTAAAATGAAATAGGAATGGATCCCTGGAAGAAAGAGATCATCATTTAAAAATAATAAATCAGGAAAAGGCAGAGTACAATGGCAAAATAAGACTCTTGTATTTGTTGTACCACAGAAACATCAATTTGAACAATTATCTATGCAAGGAAATACCTTCACAACAGCTAAGGAAATCAGATGAGTACCCGATTAAAAGAATAATAAGAAAAGATGCATTGAAGAGGTTAAAAAGGACAGTTTTACATTACATATTGTATTCGTTTGCTTTCTGTTGCTTATAACAGAGTACATGAAACTGGGTAATTTATAAAGGGAATTAATTTGTGTGTGTGTGTGTGCGTGTGTGTGTGTGTGTGTGTGTCCTGCACAGGAAACTGAACCCTTGACTTTGGTGTTATCAGCACCACTCTCTAACCATTGAGATAACCAGCCAGCTCCTGTTTCTTACTGTTTCAGAGTCTGGAAAGCCTATGGTCCTTGGGATGCATCTGGTGATGTCCATCATCTGGGTAGGAACACTCTACAGGGACCCATGCTGACAAAGGCAATCACAGGTCTTGTGGTGACCCAGGCAATCATATATCAAGAACAGCAAGAGCTTCAAACATGTTCACTTTCTCTCCTTATAAAGCCACCAGTGTCCCTCCTGTGATAACCCACTAAACCATTAACCCATTACCCCATGAATGGAGAATTGATTAATCCATTCATGGGCACATTGTCTTCATGACCCAATCACCTCTTAAAGGACCCACATTTCAACATTGCTATAGTCTGACTCTGCCCTCTTAACACTCTTATAATGGAGATCAAAATTCAATGAGTTTTGTGGGAATATTCATTTTACAGTATCTACACCACCACTCTCCACAACACCAGGAAGCACTGTGTGGAGAGAAATACCATCCTCTTGGGGAAAAGAAAGGGTAGTGAGTGTAGGACTTTGCCTTGGACCCTAACACTGAGCCTGTTACAATATAACCAGCATCAGACAGACCTCACAGCCCCTGACTTCAGGCCAGTTATTGCAAACCGAGCTTCCATGTCTGCCCTAGCTTCAGGCAGTAACCCATAGCCCGAGTAAGGCAAACATAATCTCCCGTCTGCATTATCACTGGCCAAACACAGTGCCTATGGCCTCTGGATAATCCTCAGAGGCAAATAGGCCTCAGTGGCCATAGGCTTTTGGCATGCCCCAGCTCCACATCAACCTCAGCAGCCAAAGGATTTTAAACTGAAGCCCTACCTGCTACAACATTCCCAGACTATGGTAACTCACCAGTGCCATAACAGCCACAGTGGTCCTGAGCTTAGCAACTACACTACATGAGTTGACCTAAATTCTTGGACAGACTAACTGTTGAAGGACATTCTCAGAAAAAGCCATTCTGTGAAGACTGCAATTAGTCTACTTATTCCAATGAGTAGACAGTGACACATGGACAACAAAATAAAGAATAATCAGGAAAACAATAGATCATCAAATGGAAAAAATAAAGTCAGTGAATGACCCTAAAGAAAGGAAGATGTATAAACTGTCTGACAAATAATTGAAAATAATGATTTTTTTTTCCTTTTTTTTTTTGTCTTTTTTACTGACCGGTAACGGGATCGCAACCCTCGG
>NW_007736880.1:31576-54270 GCF_000696425.1 Galeopterus variegatus
CCCCAGCATCACTCTCTCCCACGAATCAATTTACAACTATAAAAAAGTAATGGCAGCCAAGCTGCAGTGGCTAGAACTCAGGGGAAGAGGAGGAGAGATGTACAGAGTACATGAAGTCAGGAGAAGCTACGATGAAAGAAAGAAAAAACTGCTCTGACCACTTTGTGCTTCAGGTGCTTTAAAGCTAGAGTTTCTTAGGGCATGGAGCAAGAGCTGGCAAAAGCCTCTCCTGTGCCCTTCAGTTGATGTTGCTTGGAGACAGCTGGGTAGAAGAGGGCCTTGGTGTCCCTCAGGACAGCAAGACCACTAACAGGGTTCCCATGGACCCACATAAGAGCGAGGAGCCAAAACAACCAAAAAAAAGGAGCCACTCAGAGGCCGGTGAGTCATTGCAATGGACTGGCACATTGCCCATCCCATGGGAAGTGTTTGCAGCATGGGCAGTGTGGAAGATGGGCCCACCGGGGGAATACTGGGAAACAGCAAGGACTGCTAACTGGCACCCCATCTGTAAAGGACCATTCAGAGGAGACTGATCAAGAATATAGAATTGCAAGGGGTGCAGTTTGATGAAAAGACTCAGGCCCAGATCAGAGTTTCTACACAACCCAAGTACACTGGGTCTCTGGAGAGCTGGAAGTACCTATAAAGTCAACCATTAAAACCTGAGCTGTGCAAAAACCCTTCCCTGGGGAATCAGCAACAAAGCAGCAATTTAGGTAAACCAAAAAGCTCAAGTACTGGTCCAACAGAAAGTTCCCCCATTTTAAAAGTAAGCAGAGGATAAAAAATTAGTTCCAGCCCAGGCACACTGCCAACACCTCAGGGCCCACCTGGGGACGTGAGATATGGAACCAGTGACTGGACCCCCCCTCCCACAACCAGGCACACTGCCAACACCAAGGAGCATGCCAAAAACATCACCTCCATGTGGGTGGCTCACCATAGCCACCACAAGAAATATGGCTGTCGTGAAAGCAGCTAGACGCCACAACCATCAATCAGATGGTCCACCAGCCAGTGGAGTGCATTGTCACAGTGAGAGTCACCAGCAGAGACTAAAGAAAAGAAGAGAATGTCTCTCTCCACAAAGCCCATTCCAGAGTGACAGAAGAAGCATCTGCTCTAAAATAATATTGGGGGACCTGAACACACCTCTTAGCATTGGACAGATCATCTAAGCAGCAAATCAACAGTGTAACCATTACTCTCTCAGAAGGAGAGAAGAAATCTAGAATTATCAGAGGTGGGAGTGGGGAGCGAGTGGAGGATAGGGAGAGATCAGAAAAGGGGCATAAAGAACAAGTATGATTTGTAACAATATGTATGCTAGTAATTTTTTTTTTCCTTTTTGTCTTTTTTCGTGACCGGCAACGGATCGCAACCCTCAGTGTCGCACCTGTACCGGACCGGGACCGGCAACGGGATCACAACCCTCAGTGTTGCTCCCGTACCTCGCTCAGCCAGTGAGCAGGAACCGGTCTGTACATGGGATCCGAACCCTCGGCGGGAGCGCCACCGCGCTCCCAAGCGGCGCACTGTAGCAGTGCGCCACCGGGCCGGCCCTCTGCTAGTAATTTTGATTTGATCAATATATGTCAATGTTGAACCCCCAAAATATGTATAATCCATTATGATTCAATAAAAATTAAATAAATGAATGAGAATAAGTAAAATGATATAGGAATGGATCCCTGGAAGAAAGAGATCATCATTTAAAAATAATAAATCAGGAAAAGGCAGAGTACGATGGCAAAATAAGACTCTTGTATTTGTTGTACCACAGAAACATCAATTTGAACAATTATCTATGCAAGGAAATACCTTCACAACAGCTAAGGAAATCAGATGAGTACCCGATTAAAAGAATAATAAGAAAAGATGCATTGAAGAGGTTAAAAAGGACAGTTTTACATTACATATTGTATTCGTTTGTTTTCTGTTGCTTATAACAGAGTACATGAAACTGGGTAACTTATAAAGGGAATTAGTGTGTGTGTGTGTGTGTGTGTGTGTGTGTGTGTGTGTGTGTGTGTGTGTGTGTGTGTGTGGCCTGCACAGGAAACTGAACCCTTGACTTTGGTGTTATCAGCACCACTCTCTAACCATTGAGATAACCAGCCAGCTCCTGTTTCTTACTGTTTCCGAGTCTGGAAAGCCTATGGTCCTTGGGATGCATCTGGTGATGTTTATCATCTGGGTAGGAACACTCTACAGGGGCCCATGCTGACAAAGGCAATCACAGGTCTTGTGGTGACCCAGGCAATCATATATCAAGAACAGCAAGAGCTTCAAACATGTTCACTTTCTCTTCTTATAAAGCCACCAGTGTCCCTCCTGTGACAACCCACTAAACCAATAACCCATTACCCCATGAATGGAGAATTGATTAATCCATTCATGGGCACATTGTCTTCATGACCCAATCACCTCTTAAAGGCCCCACATTTCAACATTGCTATAGTCTGACTCTGCCCTCTTAACACTCTTATAATGGAGATAAAAATTCAATGAGTTTTGTGGGAATATTCAATTTACAGTATCTACACCACCACTCTCCACAACCCCCGGAAGCACTGTGTGGAGAGAAATACCATCCTCTTGGGGAAAAGAAAGGGTAGTGAGTGTAGGACTTTGCATTGGACCCTAACACCAAGCCTGCTACAATATAACCAGCATCAGACAGACCTCATAGCCCCTGACTTCAGGCCAGTTATTGCAAACCGAGCTTCCATATCTGCCCTAGCTTCAGGCAGTACCCCATAGCCCGAGTAAGGCAAACATGATCTCCAGTCTACATTACCACTGGCCAAACACAGTGGATAAGCCTCAGAGGCAAATAGGCCTCAGTGGCCATAGGCTTTTGGCATGCCCCAGCTCCACATCAACCTCAGCAGCCAAAGGATTTTAAACTGAAGCCCTACCTGCTACAACATTCCCAGGCTATGGTAACTCACCAGTGCCACAACAGCCACAGTGGTCCTGAGCTTAGCAACTACACTACATGAGTTGACCTAAATTCTTGGACAGACTTACTGTTGAAGGACATTCTCAGAAAAAGCCATTCTGTGAAGACTGCAATTAGTCTACTTATTCCAATGAGTAGACATTGACACATGGACAACAAAATAAAGAATAATCAGTAAAACAATAGATCATCAAATGGAAAAAATAATGTCAGTGAATGATCCTAAAGAAATGAAGATGTATAAACTGTCTGACAAATAATTGAAAATAATGATTTTAAGGAAGCTCAGTAAGCTTCAATAAAATACAGACAAAATTCAACAAAATAAGAAAAAAAAAAACATTAAGTGACCAGAGTAAAAAAATTAATAAATAAATAACAAAGAGATTGAAATCATTATTTTCATCATCATTAACAACAAAAATACTGGGGCTGAAAATAAAATGAATAAGATGAAAAAATGCAATAGAGGGCAAAAACAGCGGAATTAATCAAGCAGAAATAGAAAGTTGTGAATTTGAAGAACAGGTTACTTGATAATATAAAGTTAGAGAAGAAAAATATTGAAAAATAAAGAAAGTGTACTTTATTTACATGACAGCTACCAAAAAAGAAATAAAGCTCAAGTCATATCAGTTCAAGAAGAAGAGGGGAAAAAAGGGGGTTAGAAAGCCTATGTAAAAAAATAATAGAAGAAAATTTTCTGAACATAGAAAAAGATATGCATAATTAGGTATGGGAAGGTCAAAGGTCTCCAACCAGATTCAATCCAAACAAGAGTACCTCAACACATATTATAAACAAACTGTCAAAAGTCAAAGACAAAGAGAATCCTAAAAGCAGCAAAGGAAAAGAAGAAAATAGCATATAAAGAAGTTTTAAAACACTAGCAGCAGACCTCTTAACAGAAACCTTATAGGCCAGGAAAGAGTAAGCTGATTTATTCAAAATACTGAAGAAAAACCACTGACCACTGAGAACACTATACTCAGCTAAACTCTTCTTCAGGAATAAAAAAGAGATAAATACTTTCCCAGACAAAATAAAAGCTGAAGAAATTTATCACCACCAGATCATCTTTCAAGAAATGCTAAAGGGAGTTATTCACGCTGAAAGAAAAGATGATAATGAGTAACACAAAAACATTTGAAAGTATAAAACTCATTGGTAAAAATAAGTACACAAATTCAGAATACTCTAGTACTGTATTGGTTACATGCAAATCACTTATGTTTTTGGTATAAAAGTTTAAAGACAAAAAAAATTAAAAATCATAACAACTGCACTAATTTGTTAAGAAATATGCATTGTATAAGTTGTAAATTGTGACATAAAAAATTTAAAATGTGTAGAGTGAGTGGAGTTAAACTGTAGAGTTTTTTGCAATCATTTAATTTATCAGCTTAAAACAGTCTGCTATATCTATAAGACAATTTTGCAAGCCTCATGGTAACCACAGAGCAAAAACCTATAGGAGATACACAGAAAATAGAAAGCAAAGAATCAAAACATACTAGTAGAGAAAATCACTTTGCCACAAAGGAAGACAGCAAGAGAAGAAAAAAGAAACAAAAGATCTACAAAACAACCAGAAAATAATTAGCAAAGTGGCAGGAGTTAGTTCCTAGCTATGAATAATTACCTTGAATGTAAATAAATTAAATTCTCCAATTAAAAAAGCATGAAATGGCTAAACAGATAAAAACAAAACAAACAAACAAAAAATCTAGATGCTGCCTAAAAGAGACTCACCTCACCTGTAAAGAAACACATATATTGAAAGTAAATGAATGAAAAATATTTGATTCAAATGAAAACCAAAGAACAACAAATGTTGCTGTACTAGATGAAGTAGATTTTAAGCCAAAAATGTCTAAAAAGAGGCAGAGAAGATTATTCTATAATAATAAACAGGCCAATGTAGATAGAGAATATAACAGTTGTAAATATATATATATACACCCAATATTGAAGCATCTAAAGATATAAGGCAAATATTAAAAGAGCTGCAAAAAGAAATAACATGCAATACGATAATAGTAGGAGACTTCAACACCCTACTTTCAGTAATGAATAGATTATCCAGGCAGAAGAGCAATAAGAAATGCAGGTCTTAGACAACACTCTAGACCAAATGGAAGTAACAGTCATATACAGAACATTCTATCCAATAGCTGCAGAATACACATACTTCTCAAGTGCACATGAAACATTCTCTAGGAAAGAGTATTTATTAATTCACAAAAGAAGGCTTAAAAATTTTAAAAAGTTGAAATCATATCAAGTATCTTTTCTGACTACAATGATATAAAACTAGAAAATCCTGAACAACCAATAGGTCAATGCAGAAAATAAAATGGAAATTTAACAATATCTTGAGATAAATGAAAATAAAAACACAACATATCAGAACTTATGAGATGCAGCAAAAGCAGTTCTAAGAGAAAATTTTATAGCAGTAAATACCAACATCAAAAAAATAAGATATCAAATAAACAACTTATCATTGCCCCTCAAGAAACTAGCAAAACAAGAACAAACTAAGCCCAAAATTAATTAAAGGAATTACAGAGTAAGATCCATGCAGAAATAAATGGATACTAGAAAAATGATACAAAAGATCAACAAAATGAAAAGTTGATTTTTTGGAAAAATTAACAAAATTGAAGAAACCCTTAGCTGAACTAAAAAAAAGAAAAAAAGACTCTAATAAATAAATGTAAAAATGAAAAAGGAGACATTACAACTGATACTACAGAAATATAAAGAATTTTAAGAGACTATGATGAACAATTACATGATGAAAAATTGTATAACTTAGAAGAAATAAATACATTACATGACACATAGAACCTACCAAGATTGAATCAAAAAGAATTCAAAGTTCTGAACAAACCAAAAACTATTAAAGAGATTGAATCAGAAATAAAAACACATCCCTCAAACAAAAGCCCAGGGCCTGATGGCACATGGCAATTCTACCAAACATAAAAAAAAAACAAAAAACCCAATACTAAATCTTCTCAAACTCTTCCAAACGTATTTTACAATGTCAGCATTACCCTGATACCAAAGGTACAGAAGGACACTGGGGGAAAACAAAACAAAACAAAACAAAAAACTACAGGCAAATATTCCTGATGAACATAGAGTCAAAAGTCCTCCGGAAAACACTAGCAAACCGAATTCAACTGTTCACTGAAAAAATCACTCACCATGATTAAGTGGGATTCATTCTAGATATGCAAGGATGGTTCACATATGTAAATCAATAAATGTGATACATCACATTAACATAATAAAGAACAAAAACCACGTAATCATTTCAATAGATGCAGAAAAGCATTTGACAAAAGTCAACATTCTTTTGTGAGAAAAACTCTCAACTATAAACTAAATATAGAACAAATATGCCTCAACACAATAAAGGTCACAAATGACAAATCCACAGCTAATATTATACTTAATATGGAAAAATTAAAAGCTTTTCTCTTAAGACCCAGAACAAAAGAAGGATGACCATTCTCACCACATCTATTCAACATAGTATTGGAAGTTCTAGCCATAGAAATTAGCCAAGACAATTATTATACTTAATATGGAAAAATTAAAAGCTTTTCTCTTAAGACCCAGAACAAAAGAAGGATGCCCATTCTCACCACATCTATTCAACATAGTATTGGAAGTTCTAGCCATAGAAATTAGCCAAGACAATTAAAAAAAGAAAGGCATCTAAGTTGGTAAGGAAAATCTTAAATTGTCCATGTTTGTAGACAGCATAATCTTACAGAAAACGTTAAGGATGCCCTCAAAAAAATGTTAGAACTAACAAAATGAATTTAGTAATTTTGCAGGATATAAAATCAACATACAAAATTAGAAGTGTCTCCATACACTAACAGTGAACTATCTGAAAAAAAAATCAAGAAAACAATCCCATTTACAATAGCTACAAAAAATATAAGACACTTAGAAGGTGGAAGATCCCGACACTAAAATTATAAAACATTGATGAAGTGAATTGAAGAAGACACAAACAAATAGGAAGATATCATGTATTCATAGATTGGGAGAATGAATATTATGAAAATATCCATACTATGTGAATTGATCTACAGAATTAATTAAATTCTTATTAAATTACCAATGCCATTCTTCACAAACATAGAAAAAGCAATTCTAAAATTCTTATGCAACCAAAAAAGACTCCAAATAGCCAAAGCAATCTTAAGCTAAATAAGCAAAACTGGAAGCATGACAATACCTGACTTCAAAATATAATACAAAGCAATAGTAACAAAAACAGCATGGTACTGACATAAAAACAGGCAAATAAGCCAATGCAACAGAATAGAGAACCCAGATATAGATCCATGCATTTACAGCCAACTGATTTTGGACAAACGTCAAGACAAATGTGAAAGGTACAGTATCATCAATAATTGGTGTTAAAAAATTGAAATAGACATTCAGAAGAATGAAATTACACTTTTTATCTCTCACCACAAAAATCGACTCAAAATGAATTAAAGACTTAAATGTAAGATTCAAAACTATGAAAGTATTAGAAGAAAACACAAAAGAAAAGCTCCATGACATTGTTCTGGGTAATGATTTTTTGAATATGACCTGAAAAGCACAGGCAACAAAAGCAAAAATGGAGAAATGAGATTACATCAGACTAAAAAGTTTTTGTACAGCAAAGGAAACTATCAATAGAGTGCAAGACAACCTACAGACTGGGAGAAAATATTTACAAACTATACATCTGATAAGGGGTTAATCACCAAAATGTATAAGGAACTCAAGAACTTAATACTTAGAAAATCAATACTTTATTTTAAAAATGTGGGCAAATAACCTGGACATTTCTCAAAAGAAGACGTAGAAATGGCCAACACACATGTGCAAAAATGCTCAACATCACTAACAATCAGGGAAACACAAACTAAAACAGGTATGAAATATCACCTCACTCTTGTAAGAATAGATATTAATCAAAACACAAAAGAATAAAAAATGTTGATAAGGATGTGAAGAAAAAGGAACACTTGCACACTGTTGGTTGAGATGTAAATGAGTACAGCCATTATAGAAAACAGTATGGAGTTTCCTTAAAAAATTAAAAATAGAATTATTATATTATCCAGCAATTCCACAACTGGGTATATATCCAAAAGAAATGAAACCAGTATGTTGAAGAGATATCTGCATGCCCATGTTTACTTCCGTATTATTCACATAGCCAAGACAAGGAATCAACATAGGTGTCCACCAATGGATAAAGAAATTGGGATACACACACACACACAAACACACACACACACACAAACACCAAAATACTATTCAGACATTAAAAAGAATAATATCTTGTCATTTGTGGTTCACATAGCCAAGACAAGGAATCAACATAGGTGTCCACCAATGGATAAAGAAATTGGGATAAACACACACACACAAACACACACACACACACACAAACACCAAAATACTATTCAGACATTAAAAAGAATAATATCTTGTCATTTGTGATATGGATGAACCTGGAGAACATTATGCTAATCAAAATAATCCAGGCTCAGAAAGAGAAATACTACATGATCTTACTCATATGTAGAATCTAAAAAAGTTGATCCTGTAGAAGTAGAGAGTAGAATGGTCACTACCAGAGGCTGAGGAAGTGGTAGGGGTGAGGGTATCAGGGAGATTTTGGTCAAGGGATACAAAATTACTTTTAGGAGATATAAGTTCAAGAGATCTATTGCATGGCGTGGTTATTATGTTTAATAATGATTTATTGTATAATTGAAAAATGCTAAGAGAGTGGATATTAAATGTTCTCACCATAAAAATTACAACTATATGAGGTAACATATTAAATTTAATTAAATTTAACCATTTCACAATGTGCACATTCTTCAAAATATCATGTTGTACACAATAAACACATACAAGTTTTATCTGTCAATTTAAAGTAAATAAATAAATGTTTGAAAAAATAATAAAAAAGACCCCAAAGCAAGATAAGTATATTTTTTTAATCTGAATAACTTGAATATGTCTTAATTTGTTCAAAGAAGAGCAACAATAACAACAAAAAAACTGGAAAAGAACAGGAATATCCTGTTTTCTCCTAAGACTAAAGAAAATCAAAACAATTTTCTCATATATTTTAAATTGTATATCTATATGTCTATATCTATGTTTACTTATATATTTTAAATGTTTGATTATTTTCATAATTTTATAAAATTGAATTTTCTAATACTGTCATTTCAAATGCTAAATTATTTGTAAAGAATTTTAAATAATTATTTTATATTAAAAAGAAAGCTAGGTCTGTATTTCATTTACAGATTAAACAGTTTATAAACAGTAATAACTAATTAGTTGTCTCTTATGAAGCTTTTGGTCACAAGTATTTGTTTATTTTATGGATTTGTGTCTAACTAAAAATGTAGCTGATGTTTCACAAACCATAACCCAAAAATCTCCACCTCAGTAAACTTTCATTGTTCGATGTAAACAAACACTGAATAACAATAAAAATCCTAATTTGAGAATATAATTAAAGTTGAGGTCAATGTTAGGAATTAAAAATGAGAATGCTATTGTTAATTATAAAAATACTTGTAGATTCAAAGATTGCTATTAATCTAAATTGTACATATAGTCTTGCAAGTAGAGAAATATGTGTAAGAACAATAACATTTCAATTCCCTTTTTCGTTAGGTAACCTTTTCTTACCACACTCTTTTCACTGTTTCCTAGCTGTATCAATCCAAAGCAACCTTTCTAGCTCTTTTCTCATGAATGCCATCTAAAAATGGTTGCTCATTATAAATTGTGATCATGAGAATGATGCTATCATAGTAGCAACTAAACAATCTGGTTACTGAAAGATGGTAAGCTTACTCTAGCTTTGGGAACCTTCACACACTAAATTGACTATGAGATATGTATGAAAATGTCTTTAAGAACTCAGTGGATTTGTAAGTCATGTGTTTTCTAGAAATCACATTGACTTATAGGCTTACATACCGTTGCTCTATGGGAACTGGGTATCTTTACAGTTCTCAACAAGCATTAAGCAATTCAACAAATCTAATTAAACAGAATGTTCTCCATACTGAAATGACTAAATGAATCTCTCCACATTGATAGTCATAAACTCAAATGCCTGGCTCCATCAGGAGGTAGCATAAATGAGAGAAAGGACCACATGGAAATAATGGTGAACAGGAAATCACAGGCTTTCTCAAAAACGGCAGCTGCCACTGAGCTTTGGCTCATTGTTGACTTGGGTGGATGTGGCTCGTACTTTTTTAAAAACTATGAAATTGTCCTGTTTTTAATTATTGGAAATAATTCAATTTTGTGAAAACAGTGTGCAGGTCAAGTGGAAAACTTTTGGTTTGAGAATTATTAGTTGTAACCACAGTCTTACCTGTATAGATGTCAGTAAAAACATAGATATTTTTCATACACTAACAGAGTGACAGAACTTGGGATATGGTTCCTAAAATCTCCAGGACATAGAATAAACACTGAAATATAAAACATGCAACACAACAAGCAATAAACATGTCCACAAGTTGAATAACAAACAGACCTTCCAGAAAATGTGCTAAAGTAAACATGGGAGGCATGTTGAGGTCTCATCTTAATTGAATCAAACTACAAAACTTCTGTGAATACAAACATTTTAAGGCAGGGAGGAAGACAAATAGGCCTAGGCTGGTTTTATAACATCCTGTGGTGATAGCCTGATTTCTGGTGTATAGAACTGTAGGAAGATAATTCACACAATTTTGTGTGGGTGTGCTCCTGAAAGAAGGCTTAAGAATAAAAATTCCATTATACTGTTTTGCTCTAGAAAATAAAAAAGCTGTTGAGTTAGAAGAACTAGAGGTAAGGATGTTCTAACAACCTACAAGATATAATACATTCATTAAATACTTCTATATTCCAGTTCTTTTACCTACATTACTTTGTTTAATCATAGCAGCAACCCATACAATAAGTATTATTTATTATGTATATTTTTCTGTATATTATGTAAAACAAAATAAAATATTTTTATTTTATTATATATATGTAAAAAAAACATGCTGAGAGAGCATAATTAACTACCAATGGACACACAGCTAGTAAGGAAGTAGATTTCGTAAATGTAGTCATATCTAGCTATTTTCAATACAATACCCTGTCTCTGAACAAGGTAAAAGGAGGAACATTTCCCTTGACAAGTGTCATTGTTTCCACAAAGTACAGAGGAAAGGAGATGCAAACATTAAATTATACTTTGTTTTTGACTCTCTCCTGTCAATCATCTTATCTGATTTACTTATGAAGATGAACATCAGGTTGCTATAGTGTTATCCAGAAAATTTAGATAAGGTCCCTTCAGATCTCATAGTACTGAGCAGTCTCTGGCTTTCTTTTCTTTTAAGTTTCCACAAAGTAATGATAAATTTTGTTGATGGTTGTTGGGAAAATAGAATAATTTAATCAGGTTCCCATGCATTAGGCCAAGTTGGGGATGGAGCAGTGCATTCTTTGTAAATTATGTGTGTGGGGGTGGAGCTAGTGTGCATGTGCAGCACCATGGCCTGGTTGACATTTAGTGCCTTGGGCATCTGCATTCCGTGCAACCCTGCTCTCCAACCTATGGCTTCCAAGGACCTGTTTGCCAGTTACCTAGCTCATAGACCTGCGTGTGAGGGGTCTGGTCACCCAGCCTGGCGTGTGAAGGGTTTGTGACCCAGTCTGGACAATAGGCTTGAGGGGCCTGTGAGCTCCAGACCCAGCCCTAGCTCTACAATGATGAATAAGCTAATTACCCTGATTTGATCATCACAAATTATATATATGTACTGAAATATTATGCTGCATTCCATAAATATGTACAATCAATACCTGACAATTAAAAAGTAAACTTAAAAAAATTAGTAACAATCCCTTTAGAATTAAGTTACATCATTTTGTTTCAAAATAACGTATATAAAATACACAGCATATTGGATGAAAAACAAAATATGAAATACTAATAAATACATATTCTGAAAATGTGGCCTTCTTAACTATAGCATCTACACTCCTTCCAGAAGTAACCATATTTAATAGTTGTTTACATGGTTTTGTAAAAATAACATATACAATACATGTGTGTGCATATAGTTATATATATACACATAGATATCTGTATCTCTCTGTAGATATGTATATGTATATATCTATAAATATGTTCATACATATAAATAGATATACATATATATATGTTCATATATATACACAGTGTGTGTATGTGTACATAAAAGTTACATATATATATGTGTGTGTGTATATATATATATATATATATATATATATATGAAAGTATCTCAAAAAGTTCTTGGAAAAATAGAATGAAAAGATAAAACAAATACTTCCATAAACTTTTTTTTTTTTTTTAATCTTTTTTCGTGACCGGTAAGGGGATCGCAACCCTTGGTGTGGTGTTGCCCACACTGCGCTCAGCCAGTGAGTGCACTGGTCATGCCTATATAGGATCCGAAACCACGGCGGGAGCGTCGCTGCGCTCCCAGCGCCACACTCTCCCGAGTGCGCCACGGGCTCGGCCCTCCATAAACCTTTTGAAGTACCCTCACAAATGCACATGAAAATATAAATTTAGTGATTACTAAAATAATCACCAAATAACACTAATTCTCCTTAGGTTTAAGCTTATCATTATTACATATATGTGCTTTACATCAAATATATTTCATTGTGACTTTAAATATCTAATTAAAACATAAGATAAACATTATGTAAAAAATATCTAAATAAAACATAAGATAAAAAAATATATCTACAAGAAACTTAGCAACCCTTTTTGAATAAACAATTGGAAATTTCTGCCTGAGTACAAACAACATACCTGGAAATTATCTGAGCTATACTTGCTCTCTTACAAATAGAGAAGAAAATATCTATGTACATCAATGCCACAGAGTTTTCAATAAAAATAAAAGAGCAAATAGAAGTAAACATTTAATAGGTTTTTGTAGTATTTTCCATCGTTAGTAGAATTTAATCTGCTTGACACACCCATTTGGGGTATGTTCCATCTCTTTGTGATTGTATACTACCTCAAAAGGAGACAGCTTCCATAAAATAATCACAATGTTCTGCCATGGAGTACAGGAAAACACCTTACTAAAATATAGAGTATTAATAAATCAGAGACCAAGAATGTTTCTACTAGTATTACAATATTAGCATTTGATTATACTAAGAGTTCTCCTACAGTTTTATTTTTTAGAAGAGAATACTAAAACTCAAAATACTTTCTTGTTCACTCATTCAACAATAATTTTTAAGGCTTTAGGTGGTTTATTTTTTTAAAAATCCATTCTTAAGGGTTTGGTTTTTGTTTGTTTGTTTTGTTTTTACTTTGAAGTCACTAAAACTTCAAACTAATGCTTCCAAAAATTAAAAATAAAAAACAAAAATATCAGCTCTGTCTATTGGTCTCTTTGTGGACATTCTATAAGCTGTTTATAGCTTGATCGTTAGAAACCCTCATGCTACTTTGGCTGTAGGAAGTTTGAAATTTGTCATATTGTTGGGCTTGAAGCAATTTCACTGGGAAAAAAAAATGTCTGCTTTATGTTGATCCAAGTAATAGGTCTAAGTTTTTAGAACTTCTGTTGGTTCTCCATTTAAAAGCTTGTTTAGTTAGGAACTTCTCCTAATACCTTCATTAGGAAATTAACTCAGGATTGGTAATACCCATAGTCATCAGGGGAAAAAACCTCACAACTTTACATATTCTCTCATAGCTGACCCACTGAACAGAAATGGAGAGAAATCATTCTCTCAAAGGGAAAACTTCAGTGTCTTCATACATGTTCTTCCTTCTACCTGGAATGCTCTTACTGTCTCGTTTGCCTAGCTAGTACTTACTATGTATGTAGTTGTTTAAACTTTACTCCTTCAGGGAAATCAAACAGGTCATTTCTCTATCCAATTTGTTCTATTTTTTCCCAACTTACCAAAGCTGATGTACAAAGCCCTACTGTGTCCTCATTAGCTTTCTGACATCATGCACTTCACTATCTCCCTCTCTCACTCCGTGCAAGCCACACTGGCCTCCTTGCTGTCTCTCAAACATACCAGGCATGCTCTTTTTTCATGGTAATGTCACTGATGCTCCATCACCTGGAACACTCTGCTCCACTCACCACAAGGCTAGCTCCCCCACCTCATTCAGATCTTTGCTCATATGTAATTTTCTCAGTTTTGTTTGCCTGACCATTCTATTTAAAACTGAGTCCCCTAATCATGCTTCTTTTATGCTTCATAACTCCATTTCTACTTCGTTTTTCTCCATAGCACACATCATTGTTTGATAGACCATACTAACTATTAACTTCAAGAAGATAAGAATTTTTGCCTGTTTCATTGATTTGCTGCAGTCCCCCACCCCCACATACTTGGAATAACGTCTGGCTTATAGTACGTGCTTAATAAGTATTTTTGAGTAAACAAATGAATGGATAAAATATTTTAAAGAATTTTTAACCTGGGATCTATTAATACTATTTGGCCCATAAATAGGCTTCATGCGTTCAATGAATCTTTTAAAATTGCGTACAGTAGGGAATTAATTATCCATGAGAAATATGTTCCAAGACCCCCAATGCATGCCTGAAACCAAGGGTAACACAACATACTCTGTATAATTTTTTTTTTTTGCTATAGATGCTTATCTATGATAAGTTTTAATTTATTAATTAGGCACAGAAAGAGAGTAACAACAATAATAATAAAATAGAAAAATTATAGCAATATATTGTAATAAAAGTTATATGAATGTGGCCTTCTCTTTCTCTTCGTCTCAAATATCTTATTGTATTGTACTGACCCTTCTTCTTGAGATAAAGAAAGGATGAAGAGGATGGTGTGAAATTTCATCATGCTACTCAGAATGGTAAGCAATTTGAAACTTACTAATTGCTTATTTCTGGAATTTGCCATTCTCTGGGAAGTGCATGGTTAGCTGTCATCATTATAAGATTTAAGAGATTACAAATATAATGCACATTTCAATGCTTAACACATATTAGGCACTAAAAATTATACTTAATGTAATCACCTACATCAAATGGCAAGTACCTGTTATGCGTTTCTTTCTTGTACTAGATTAAAAATTTCTCAAAAAATTTTGAACTCATATAACATGAATTCATAATATAATATGAATATAACATAATATAATTTTTGAACTTATATTTTCTTATATTTGAAACCATCTTTGATCTCATATTACCAAGCATATGGCAAGCTAATTTTGCTTAATAAATATTTGATGAACTGCAAAATTATGTTAAAGAAGTCTATAAAGAAGAAATAGAACTTCTGGTTTAAGTTGGCAGTTTGAATGAGCACATGCCCATCTCCTCATCTTCCCAAGACCACATTAAAACCAGATTAATAAGACAAAGGTATAAGACAGCAACCAAAAAGGTAACAGGATGTGGCCATCACTGAACACAAATTCTATTAGATTATTGGAAGAGAGAGAGTGAATGGAGATGGGTTAGGAAAACTTGACCCTCTATCCCCAAGAAGGGCTAAAGTATGCCTGAGATGTTGGAGACTTCAAAAATACAGTGTGGTGCAGGTAGCAATAAGGAAGGAGACTAAAATCTTAAGATTATTTGAAAATCTATAGCTGAAAAATTGATCTCATCAACCTTCTACATGTATACTATATACACCACTCTATACCCTATCTTAGAAAGTAACTTGAGAATTGACTCCAGCACAAAAACAACAACAAAAATAAATAAACCAAAAAAAGGGAAAGATATGCAATCTACGAGGTTATGGCTGAAGTCCAGGAAGTCAAAAGATGATGATGGAGAAGTGCAATCATGATGATTAAAGATGAACTGGGAAGCTACAGGCTCTCTTTACCCACAGAGAACTGAACTTCACAATACATGAATTGGAATACCTTTGTGACAATGCTAGATAGCAGTTGAGATCTATAACACTCAGGCCAATGTACAATCAAGAAGGGATTCCAGCAAAAGGGGTGGGAAATTTCATGGTGTTTGGCACACCCATCCATGTCTACGTGCAACTGGTAGGAAACCTCCCATGCAGAGGCTCTTCCCTCAGGTAGGAATAGTACAATCACTGAAATAAAAATTCACTGGAGAGATTCAAATGCAGGTTTAAGCAGACAAAAGTATCAGTAAACTTGAAGATAGGACAATTAAAACTATTGAGTCTAAGGGACAGAAAGAAAAAAAAGTATTAAAGAGAAGTGAACAGAGCCTAAGGGACCTGTAGACATCATTAAGCTGGCCAACATACACATCATGGGAGTCCTAGAATGAGAAAATAGAGAGAAAGAGGTAAAAAGATTATATGAAAAAAATAATGACTAAAAACATCCCAAATTTGGTGAAAGACATGAATATAAACATTCGAGAAGCTAAGAGATCTACACAAAGTGAACTACACAGTGGTACATTATAATCAAGTTGCCAAAATCTAAAAACAAAGAGAGAATTTTGACATCAGCAAAAGAAAAGCAACTGTTGAAATACAAAGTATACGCACCAAAATTATCCACATATTTATTGTGAGAAACTTTGGAAGCTAGAAGGTAGTTGGCTGATATATTCAAAGTCCTAGAAGAAAAACAAAACAAACAAAAAAACTATCAACCAAGAATTCTATATATGGCAAAATTATCCTTCAAAATTGAGGGAGAAGTTCAAACATTCTCAGATAAACAAAAGCTGAGGAAGTTTGTTTTGCTACCACTAGACTTGCACTGCAAGAAATGCTAAGAACACTAATTCTTGGAATGCAGTTCTGAGGAAGCCCACGCAGCCACATAGAGAGGTCCACATGGAAGAGAACCAAGACCACTGACAGCACCAGCTGAGCTCCCTGTCAGTGGCCAGCTCCACCTGCCAGTCATGTGAGTGATGACTTGAACACTAATTCTTGGAATGCAGTTCTGAGGAAGCCCACGCAGCCACATAGAGAGGTCCACACGGAAGAGAACCAAGACCACTGACAGCACCAGCTGAGCTCCCTGTCAGTGGCCAGCTCCACCTGCCAGTCATGTGAGTGATGACTTTGGAGCAAATGAGACATCCCTGCCAAAATCTGCTCTAATCGTATAATCTTAAATAAATAAATGGCTGTTAATTTAAGCAACAAATATATCAGGTGGTTTATTACACTTTGATAGAAAATCAAAACATACATGTTTAACATGCTATATATGTATGTGTGTGTATAGGGGTTACATATATTAAATGCATATAAAATATGTACATTGTAAATATACACACACCAGAGTACTTCAAAAAGTTCATGGAAAGATTCACATTATCTTTTAATTCTATTTTTCTATGAATTTTTTGATATACCTATATTTGAATTCCAAAGCATCATAGTTTTTGATTATTCTTTTACTTCACCTTTGATACTTTCTGAAAGACCTTTCTTAGCTATTTACACAGTCATTTTAAAGATAAATGAAAGTAGAATCTTGTCTAAGATGCATTTTTTTTGACACTGCCATTGCTGTAGTTTGTATACATTAGCCCCTCCAAAACTTATCTTGAAATTATATTCCAATGTGGCAGTGTTGGGAGGTGGGGCCTTGTGGGGAGTGTTTGGGTCATGGGGGCAGATCCCTCATGAATAAATTAATGCCTTTCCTGGAGAACAAGTGAGGCCTTCCAGGAATGAATTAGTTCCCTTGAGAGCAAAGAGTTGAAAAGAGTCTGGGACTTCCTCTATCTTTCTCTTGCTTCTCTGTCACCATGTGATCATGTCGGCTCATCTTCCATTTTCCACCACGGGTGAAAGCAACCTGAGGTCCTCACCAAATGGCCGAGTGCAGTTGTCTAATTATGAACTTTCCATCCTACAAAATTGCGAGACAAATAAACCTCTTTTCTTTACACATTACCCAGTCTCTGGTATTTTGTTATTGCAACACAAAAATAGGCTAATGCAGTCATCTCAACCTCTTCCAAGTTGGAAGGCTAGGCTTAGTGCTTCCGCAGAATCTATTAGAATGAAGCTATTGATATGTTATCCACTTTCATTATATATTTTTATCACCAAGTCTCCCTATTTCTTGCATATGTCTAAACAAATAGGTATTGCCAAAAATAAAGTCAGATCAATTTAGAAAAAGTTAAAAATTTATTGTGCATATAAAAGAACAGTTTTATAACCAGGACACCTTGAAATGAAAGTAGTAGGAATCTTCACTCACAGCATTTACAGTACAATGTATAAATCATACAGGAGGAAGTATTTTGACTTTTTTTGTGATTGGCTGTTATACATTATATTCTTTATAGGGCAAGTAAAGCTGTTTAAGCTGATTTGTCTATAGCTGATTGGTTTAATTTCATTGAGCCATGCTCACAAGGTCACAGAGTTTATGTCTTCTGTTTAGTTTATGATTAGAGGTTGCTTTAGGGGAAATCGGGATGATTTAAGTTTTGTTTATGTTGCCACTGGTGATTGGTCTACGGGTATAGCTGACCTGTGGCTCCCAGTACTATTTTTCTTTAACTGCATTTATTAAATATTAGAATAACTAAACTTTCTTGTCATGTTAGCTACCTATATTGTAGACAAATGATCTTTGTAGTAAAGTAAAAATTAGGGAGAAGATAACAAAGAAGAAATAGAAATCTAAATGTAATGCACATATTTATATATAGTTAATCCTTATATGAAGCAAGTGTTAGTAGTCTTCCCATTTTAGAAATGAAGAAATTGAGGTTCAAAGAGTTAACAGAGATAACTGAGATTCCAACTCAAGCACAAGTGACATCAGAGTTCTTACTACTTCACTGTCGTGTCATATGTACCCAACCCATATAATTTTGTAAAATATTAAATAAAAGAATATAGAATCAGAAGATGCTACTCAGTGAGTATGTTATGGAAAGTTGAACAAAGCATAATGCTTATGCCAATATTTCATAGAGTAGTGCTACAAAAAGTGTGGTTTGGAAAAGCGTTATCATCACCCAGTGCTTATTAAAAATTCAAATTCATTTTACTTACTCCCAAACTACTAAACCAAATCTCTGCAGTTGGAGTCCAACAATCTGTGTTTTAACAAGCCATAGAAGTGATGCTAATGAATTCTCAATTTGAAAACCAATGCCTTACAATCTTTGAAAGTAGGAGCATCCATTTAGTATGACTTACTCTTTTCACAGATTAAAAAACTGAGGATAAGTATATCTATCTTTTGATATTTTTAAAATTAACAAGTGGCAGAGAAAAAATCAGGATATCCCCATTAAGCAGGCAACTCAGTGAGATTTTCACTTGTAGCATATGTCAAATTTTTACTGTCGATAGCATAAAAATTTTTTTTCAAACAAAAGAATCAATAGTGTATATACACATATGAAATTATCAAAGTACACTGCAATGACAATTGCTTTTGGAAGGACATGTTCAGAGAATTGCATCTCACTCAGCAGGCTACTAAATCCAACTGGACTAGGGTAAGGACCAGTGAGGTTCACAGAAGAAAAACACTGGGGATATATTGAACCAGCATGAATTGATGAGGCATGATTATGGAGTGCTGAGATATAATCATAACATGAAGAAGAGACTGAAGTATCAAAATCAGAAATGTAAGCAAGGGCTTTGCAAACATNTGTGTGTGTGTGTGTGTGTGTGTATCATAGATATAAATGCAGGTGCATAGAGATGCATGTATTCCTAACGCCATGAAATATCTTTTTTAAATTTGGAAAGTTTGGGAAAATTTAGATAGTATAATCTCCGCTTGGAAATCGTCATGCACTTTAGTGCATAAATTACCCTTAATGTGTACAATAGCAAACAAAACTTTTCTTAAGCTTGCATTACCCATTCCTACTTGGAAAGAACGTTTTTGTTGTTGTTGTTGTTGTTGTTGTTGTTGTTGTTTGTTTGTTTTGTTTTTAATATCCAAGGATACAGTCTTCTGCTTAGGACAAACACCCGCCTTCTTCCTCTTATCTCTTCCTGATTATTGTGTCCTTGGGAAAGAAGCAGAATATATATTTTGACTATATATCCCAAATAGCACTAACAATCCTATGGGAAAGAAGACACAGGCTGGAGAGATTTCATATAAAAAAATATTGGGTTTGCTTTCCCTTCCGGGAAAAAATACCTGGAAAGACTACTTACTACCTTCCTCTAAGGCAGCAACGAACTGTGTCCTGTTAGTGGCTGCCATTTTTCAGAGGCTCCTCTGTCTGCCACAGTGCACACCACAGCCTAGTCCTCTCTATTTTATCTGATTGCTCCAGTAGGTTTCTGAGCTTGTCATCCTTGCTGTGAAACCTAGAGAGAAAAAAGTTGTTCACTTCAGATAACAATACATTGCCAATGATTTAGATGGAGGTCTGTCCTTAATTACTTTGCATCTTAGTGAATTTTATTTTTGCTTAAACTACCTGCTGATGATAGTGATAAGTCAGAATGCAAATACATTATTCTTCTCCTGCATATCTATTACCATTCCTTCTGATTTTAGCTTGAAAACAGTGAAGTAAAAAAATTGTTGATAACTTGTAGCCCAAAATATACATGCAAATTAAAAATCTTTTCCTTTAAGTTCTAACAAGATAACTTAAAAATCATATCATCTCTCCTCTTTGGAAATCTTTCATTAATTAATATTGCAGGCAGTGCTATTCCAATCATCTCCCTGTACATAAGGGAATCAGGTTGGCATTTACTTTTATTCTATTTAAACATCTATGAGGAACAAGAGTAAAATGATAAATATGCTGAACTTCTTGTTTGAATTGCTATTTAATACAATGCCTAGATTTTATTGTTTGAAGAGTATTCCTTCAGCAATAAAATAATTATTATTTAAAAGAAATAGAGAAAAGCGTGAGAATAATACATAGTATTCAGATTTTCTCCCCATTGGTTTCTAAGAGCTGTCTTTGTTCTTCCTTCTGGGCATAAAAAGAAGATAAGCCACTCTGACTTTTTCCTTCTGCTCGTTTCTTTCTTCTGGCTATGGTCATTCCTGAAGGGAATAGAAAGTGTCAGGACGCTTAGAAAGTAGCGTATATGTTATCTGAGCTGTTTTTTCTATACTCTGCCTGCTCAATAACGAACTCTGGAATAATTCACAGCCCTTATTATTGTTAGAATCTTTGTGGGCAAAGAAGGAGAGGGGAACAGGGAGCTTTTTTAAAAGTTTCGTTAGATAATTTTAGACTCATAGAATAGTCGCAAAAATAGTACAGGGAGTTTCTATGAACATTTTCAATCAGCTTCCCTGTCTGTTAACAACTTACATAACCATAGAATATTTATCAAAACTAAGAAACTAATATTGATACAATATTATAACTAAAATACAGGACTTATTTAAATTTCATCAGTGTTTTTATTCTATTGTCCTCTTTATGTTCCAGGATCCAGTCCAGGGTCCCACATTGCATTTTGTTATCATGTCTTAGTTTCCTTACATCTAGGAGACTGCTTCAGTTTTTTCTTTCGAAACCGTGACACTTTTGAAAAGTACTGGCCAGTTATTTTTTAGAATGTCCCTGTTTGGGTGTGTCTGATTTTTTTTTTTTTTTTTTTTGTATTAGATTGAGGTTATGCATTATTCAGAAAAACATTTCAGAGCTATACGCCTTTCTTTGTGCACCCTATCAGGGGACACAAATGCTATATATCTTATTATTGGTGATGTTAACTTTCACCACTTGACAAAAGTGGTTCTTGCTAGGATTCCCCACTGTAAAGTTATTTTTTTTCTTTGTAATTACTAAATATTTTGTAGGAGATTATTTGAGACTATACAAATATTCTATTTCTGTTTAAAATTTGTTCACTAATTTCAAAATCCATAAGTGGATTGGTGGTTTTCCATTTCTTGCTTTACTTCCACCATTCAAGTTTGGAATTCTTCCACAGGAACTATTTGTTTATTCTCCTCTATTGATTGATTTATTTTGTTGTTTATTATATGCACCCATGCATTTTATTTAATTTTGAAGATTATAATTTAATACCATTGTTATTGTACAAGATATTACAAATTTGGCCATTGGGAGATGTTTCAGGACAGCCCCTGTGCTCTTTCAATATCACTCATTCTCTTATTCCATTCTGTGTTGCTATAACAGAATACCTGAGACTGTCTAATTTATAAAGAAAAGATGTTTATTGGGCTTAAGATTCTGGATGCAGGGGAGTCTAAGAAGCATGGTGCCAGTATCTGCTCAGCTTCTGGTGAGGGCATTTGTGCTGTGTCACAATGTGGTGGAAGTCAAAGGGGAAGTAGACAGGTGTGAAGGAGCAAACACAGGAGGAACCAGGCTTTATAATAACCTACTCTCTTGGGAGCTCATCAATTCCCACAAAAGTGAGAATCAACTCAGTCCCATTAATCTGTTCATGAGGGATCTGCCCCATGACCCCAACCCCTCCCTCTAGGCCCTACCTCCCAACACTGCCACACTGGCAATTAAAATTCAACATGAGTTTTTTTTTTTTTTTTTTGTCTTTTGTCTTTTTCCGTGTCCAGCAACGGATCGCAACCCTCAGTGTTGCCCCCGCACCTGACCGGGGACCGGCAATGGGATTGCAACCCTCGGTGCTGCTCCCACGCCTCGCTCAGCCAGCGAGCGGGAACCGGTCT
>NW_007736880.1:54592-57199 GCF_000696425.1 Galeopterus variegatus
AAACATTTCTCAGTGAAGAGAGCAAGGAAATAAATGTATATATTATATAATATATAGTATTTCATTATATTATATAATTATTATATTACATCATATCATATTATATTATATTATACATAATTATTATATTTATCCTATCATATTATATTATGTGAAATGTATACTATATAATATATATATATCTTCACACATACACATACACATGCAAAGAGCAACTCATGTATGCACACATTTATAACTAACTATGTGTCTATCTAGTTAGCTAGCTAGCTAGCTACAAAAAGTCCATTTGATACTTTCAATTTCAATCCATCATGACAGAGGTCATTTTGGCCTTTCTCCTTTTCATATTTGTAATTCCTTTCTTGGACAGTAAAAATATGCCTCTCATTATCTATAATCCAAATATATTTACTTATTTGCTCAACCCTAGGATACAAATAAAGTAGCTTTAGTCCTGTGGGAAACAAATTTGCTAAGTAAAGTACAGTGATGGTGTACAGTTATTTTTGTCTTAAGCTATATAGTATACAGTCAAAATTCTGTTTTCTTTCTTCCCCATCAGTAGGGACATTTCTAATAAAGATTCTGGGGATTTTTGCAGAACCTAAGCTAAGAATGTATCTAAGCTTCCACGGCAACTAAAACCAGGAACCTGAATATTTTCAAATATTTCCTTACATCGCTGTTTTCTATTTCTCAGTAACTACTGCATTCATTTTTTTCCTTCTGTGTCATCCTTTCTTTGTATAGATCACTCTTTTTCATTTATCTGTTCCACACATTGGAATACAGGTCCACTTTAATCCTTGGACTTAATAAATTTTAGACCATTATCCAGCTTCCTGCTCAAGCCATGGAAAAAGATGATGGTAAAGCTGGTTTTGGGTTGGTACGAGTCTGACCTTCCCATTGTGATCATCACATTTCATTTATTAGCACACCAATTGTAGTATTTTTCACATATATATTTCTCAAAATATCCTAGCTTACCTCAAATACAGTTTCAAAAAAAAAAAAACAAAAAAACAAAACCACAAAACTCTCCCAAAACAAGTAATCACCTAGTGTCATGTTTAGTTTATGACTTCATAGACAGTTTCATAGGGCCAATGTTCTTCTAATCCACATCTTCTGTGTTTTGTTCCTGTTCCCTCTAGTCAGTCCCAATCTTTCTGGATTGAGTTCTTCTCTATTTTGAAACATATGGACTAATATGGAGGACACCAATCATTTTTTTCAGCAATACCAGTTAGTAAATATTTTAGGCCTAAGGTCCACATGGTCTCTACGACATCTAATCAACTGTGCCATTGTAGCTTGAAAGAGCCCACAATACCACAGCATCATAAATAAGTGCAGTGTATTCCAATGAAATTCATTTATAGACATTGAAATAGATTTATGTTATATTCAGATGCTATGAAACATTATTTTTTAAAAAATTATAATGATTAAAATGTAAAAAGCATTCTTAGCTCACAGATACAAACACAGGTTGTGACAGGATATGACCTGTGGTCTACCCTGTGACAATCTTTGGCATAAATAATAAATGTAACCACTTCCAAAATACCTGATAAACAAATGTGAACAAAACCAGGTAAATCACAGTAAAGAATTCTATTCAGGGAAATAGATTCAGCATGCCTTCACTATTGACTCCGAAGTATCATATTTAGTAACCTCCCAAACAGGAAGAGTGAACCTCACAGGTGTCCATTTGTTAGCTTGCCTTCCTTAGCAGATTGTCCCCACTGGAAAGCTGTTCCACCAAGATCTTATTTTGAGAGTTGACTTTTTTTTCCCGTTATTGTCTATTAATTTTTTCCATAAATCTACAACAAATATCTATCTCTGTATAGCAGCTCTTAGGTTCCACAAACTTTTCTAGACATTTAGTATAAAATAGTGAAAAAAATACATTCCAAGTGTCTTTTGGTGGGAGAGGGTAGAGACAGATGTCAAAAAATAATATAAAATTAAATCACATGATATCTGCTTATGGTTAAATTCTATAGATAATAAAACAGTATGTCAAAGTGAGGAAAAATGGGATGAGGGACCATTTTAAATCAGATGGTCAGAGTAGATCTCACTAGGAAGCTAATTAAAGAATAAGTGATTTGAAAGAGGTGAGGCAATTATGCTTAGAAGAATCTGGGAACTGAGAGTTTGCAAGAGAGATAAGAGCCAGTTTAAAAGATCCCAAGGCCAGGGTGTCTGGAGCAGAGTGAAGCAAGGCAAGAATAGCAAGAACAGAAGACAGAGGAATGAGACAGACTGCTTGTTTTCATTACATTTCTAAGAAAGAAATAGCTGGCTAAACAGATAAGTTTGCATACCAGAATTTTTTTGAAAAAGAAGAAAGTAGGAGAGAGAGAAGGGGAGGAACAAGGGGAGAGAGAGAGGAAGGAAGGCAGGGAGATAAGGAGAAAAGAACCCAGAAGAAAAAGAAAGGAAGGGGAAAAACTGTATTACTTAAAAGAATTTTATGTATATCTCAATATCATAACCTCAAGTAACATCTCAAAAACACAAATCATATTTTCATTCTAACAACTTATTAACATCAGAATGTTTTCTTTTAAATGAGTATAATCTTTC
>NW_007736880.1:58819-59337 GCF_000696425.1 Galeopterus variegatus
ATAAATAAAAATCTCTAATATTGATTAGTTTCTCTTCATATGTCAGGGACGTTTCCAAAGATTAAGTGGGATAATACGTCCAAAGTGCTTAGATGAGGAAACTGACGCACGGAGAGTTGGAGCAACAAGCCTGAGCTTGCACAACTTAGAAATGGTAGAACAGAATCTGAGTCTGAGAACCTTGAACCACAGTCTCTTAAATGTGTTGACCATAAGCTGTGTTGCTTTGTAGTTAATTTGCCTTTACTATCTGGTAGATTTTAAGATTTTTATTTTATCCTTAATGTTTTCTCTTTTTGCTGTAATGGGTCTGTACTTTATCTTTTTTTACTACAATGGGTCTGGTATAGTATTTATTTCTACTTTATCTTTTTAGCATGTGCTGGGTTTCTTAAATCTAAAATGTATGTTTCTCTTTTATGCTGCAAAATTCTCTATCATTATCCTTTTAAATTTTGCATTTTTTCCATTAGTTTTGTCTTTAAACAGAGAATAATGCTGTACATTTATGCTTCTTA
>NW_007736881.1:0-13465 GCF_000696425.1 Galeopterus variegatus
CTCACCTGTCTAGATTCAAATTTAATTGATTCTAATTCGATTAATTGGGGCTGGGCTTTGGACATTATTAAAAATTTTCTGAGGTATTAGTATGAACCTATGTCTAAGTTAATATATACAGATCATTGCACATAGAAGTATTTGTAGATAAAGGTGTACATACACAGCATACATGCAAATATTTTCTTCTATGTCAGTCGAGAAGACCTAGAAGCTGTGACACCCCAGTAGCAGCTAGCGCTCCTAGAACCCATGTCCTAGTTTCTAATACCATTCTCTGATAAAAGAAACCGGTGCTCCTTGGAGAGCTGATTGGAGCAAAAAACATACAAGATAAACCTGGAATATCTTGTAGTGCCAGAAAGTAAGGAAGTGCTACAAAGAAAGGAAAAATCCCACAATGATAGGGCTATGTCAAAGTCACGCAGGAGTCAATTGAAAGAGCTCCCCATGGCCAAACCTGGAACAATTTGAACAACAAAGAGTAAAGTAGTGTTGGATTATATAAAATAAATATCCATGAGTCCATGCTGCTATAAATAAATAATATAATAACTAAGAAGTGGGGGAAAACAAACAAATCTCCCATGCAGAAAAATTCCAAATAATTTATGAAGATCCTCACTCTTCAAGGAGAGGGAGCATCACTTCTTAAGTATGGGCTGTATGTAGTAACTTCCTTCCAAAGAGTACAATGTGGAAAGAGAGAAAAAGAATAACTTTATAGTGGGGGAAACTGGAAAACATTACTCAGCTCCACGATCGCGGCTAACGTCAACAGTGATAAGTCTTGTCGATATCAACAGTGATAAGTCTTGTCAATAGCATTTACCTTCCTTGATACGATGGCACTTGACCCCATGGCTCTTCCTCTTATCAACCCACAACCCCAGTTTAATCATAATAAAAATGTGAGACAATTAACAATTGAGGGGCATTCTACAAAGTACTTGATCAGTACGCCTCAAATTCTAAAGGTGATCAGAAACAAGTTCAGCCTGATAAACTACCACAGCCAAGAGGAACCTCGGGAGACATGACGACTAAATGTAATGTGGTATCCTGGATGGGACCCTGGAACAGAAAATGGACATAAGGTAAAGACTAAGAAAATTTGAATAAACTATGGACTCTCGTTCATAATAATGTGTCGATATTGGTTCATTAATTATGACCAATGTATCACATTAATTTGAGATGTTAATAAGGAGAACTGTGTGGGGAGTATTCAGGGACTCTGCCCTATCTTCAGAATTTTTCTGTAAATCCAACATTATTCTAAAATGAAAAGATTATTTTTTCCTTTAAATCTATCCAGCTATTTTTATACCTCCTCTTTTTTGCAATGTCCAAGACTAAAGGAAAAGAAAATGATTCATTCTTCCGCAGTTACAATACCCATTCAGTATGCTACTCAGGTATAAATTGGATTATCTAACTGTTAAGGCTAAGGTGTGACTTTCTAATAGGCTTAACATTTCCAGGAGGTATTTACATTTTAAAAGAGGCTCTTATTTACTCAAATCTCAAAATATAATACCCAGGAGATATTTCTGAGCAGAGCCTTTTTTGATGCTCTGTACCTGAGACTTCTGAAAGCAACCCACACAAAGAAAAACAACAAAAAAATAGATTCACAAACTCCTCCAAAAGACTGCTGAAGTCTGCATAGACAAAGTTGATGGCTTTTGATTTAAATACTTAATTTGAATTTCAAAAAACCAAACAAGTAGAGACAAAGCCTGGTGCAATGAAAATATTTTGGCCATTGATATCAGACAGAACTGGGCTCTAATTTATAATGTTGTGACTTGGGCCATACTACTTAACTGCTGTGGTCCCCAAGTTCCTTACTTTCAGTAGGGATAATTAAAGATGTATTGTGGTGCCTAAGTGGCACAATACATATAAAATACCATGCATAGTTCCTAGCACACAGATTTTTAAAAAATTATGGTTATTATCGTGTTATCATCATCATCGTCATCATCATTATCTTCAGTGGCTCCTCTATTTCCAAACCGAATAATTGACAAATGCTCAACATCCTTCAGCTTCAGTTTGCTCACATAAAATGGGGATAAAAATTTATGCTCTGTGGATTATACTAACATTTATAAAGCAAATGTATTTCACAGGGCCTAGCCTCCAAATCCCTGTAGTTTCAGGTATAACCTAGCCTTTTAAAATTATGTATAGAAATGTTAAGTTTGCAAAAGACAGGAAACTTTCCCCAGGCTAAAGTCTCTGTTGTGGATATAGAATTGTAACACAGCAAAGTTGCTGGCTCTCAAGGACAAATGTCCTTGAGAGCGGGTTAACCTACTGATTGATATGTTAAAAAGAAGTTGCTTTATTGTTATGTAAAAATACTGAGGAAACTGCTATAGGAAAAGACAGTATTTGCTAATAACAAGCTTTTGTTGGTGGATCGACTTAAACTTTTGACAAGTTTTTGTTGGTGGATCAACTTAACCTTTTGCAAATTGCATTATGGAATGTCACTTTGCTTATTTCAGTGATGTTACTAGTTTTCCATTTGTTAGCCACAATTCTGCCCATATCCTTGTGTTTTTGTAATGGTTAAATCAACTGAATTTTCTTGTAAAAATTCCTTATCTTTACAATAAAAGGGAGAGGCTAACTTTGGATGCAGCTGACACATTCAGTTTTGCCCCTTCTCATGGGGAAATTACTAAAGTGCAGTCTGCACCTCAACACATATGTAGTGCTTAAGTAATCACATAATTCTTTTTTTTTCAGCTCTGTTACACAGGGAAAAGAAGTGTAACAATGCTCCATATAGAGTTGGTATGAAGATTAAATAATGTCTTTGCTGTGTGTTTTCTCTTGTGCTTCGACACAGTTGTTTGTGTCTGTCTGTCTAGCTCAGTCAACAATAATATATCTATATACTATCTACTCATCCATCCCTCCATCCATTTGTCCATCCATCCATCTGTCTATCTTTGATATTTAAACCAATCAAGGTTAAACGTGGTTAACCAAACAAAGCTAGAAAATATCCTGTACAGGAACTCATAATTGTTTTTAACAGTGGAAAGGAATGAGTTTTGAAAAAGCTCAAAGTTCTTCTTTGATATTCATGTGTTCCAGATAAAATTCTCAAATAATGCATATAAATGAAGGAAACTTTAACCTGCAGTAATTAAAGGAAAAACTATTAGTTTGAATGATACCAAAATTGCAGGTTTATTACATTCTCAGTGTCTTGAATTTAAAGTATAAAATAAAGCCAAGGCCGGGGAGGCCATCTCTACTGAAAGGTTGCCCCTAATTAATAATTTTCTGAATTAAAAAATTGTTGGTGTTTTCTTGCTGGTGGCACTGAGGGCAGCTGAGAAATCATTAGCAATTCTGGATGCTTTAAAGCCTGGAGCCAGGAATATTTCTTTTCTTTTTTTGTTTTAATACAGCTGCCCATATTGCAGCATCCTTGCAAGCACTTTGGCAGTAAATATTCAAAACTTTATAGTCACGCTGAGATAAACAACACAGTAGTTAAGTATACTTGTTTTCTGGTCATCCAAGTCTCCATTGGCACCTGTGTAAGACCACACGGAGAAACCCATTTTCTTCTATTTCAGCCAGTAAACAGGCAGACAAAATGATGAAATTGCCTGGCTGAGTCTGGCTCTGAGATTTTTTGGATTAATTGGGAATCCAGCATGAAAAATGAAAGAACAGGAAAAACCTGGGAGGGAGATCAGGATTAAACCCTGAGCAACTCCAGCATTTGGAGTCAGATGCAGGAAGAAGAGCAGTAGACAGATGCAAAGGCATGGTCAGCAAGGTAGGAGGGCAGCTGAGTAGGTCACAGGAGCTGAAAGAGCCTAACGCTTCAGGCAGCCCCACAGCTAGTGCTGTGGAGGGATGGAGTAAAATAAAGACCAAAGATGTGGGTGTTGGGTTTGATCCCATGGAGGGCGTTGGTAATGTTTGCAAGAGAAGTTTCCTTGGAGAAGGGGAGGGAGCTCAGAGGAGCAAGGTTATGGAATGAATGGGAAATGGGGAAGTAGAGCCAACCCATACCTTTCTTTACATTTGAAAATTTCATAATTAAATAAAAGAAAGCATTTATAAACACAATATCAAAGTGTATCTCCCCCCCCCATTTCATGTAATGGAGGATTTGGGATATAAACTCGGGTCATTCTTAATGTTGCCCAACTCCCTGCACTATCCCACCTTCCCAAGGCGCTATGCTAGAGTTATGCCCAAAGTACTCCCTTTACAACTTTTTCTTTTCAGATGATTTAGTGATCAGATTCCTTTGCTATGGTCTTTCTGAGATGCTATTTTTGAGGTCAAGACTATTTACCCTTTGTTCTAGAAGAAACAAGTTCTCAAGACTCATTGCATGGTACAGCAAGGTCTTCCTTTCCTTCCTTCATTGCCCCTTAAGTGACCAGATGGTAAGAAAGGACCCAAGTCCTTCCTTTGGCCTACAAGGCTCTCCATGATCACCTGGCTCCTAGCCCATCTCCAAACCTTTCTCACTATTTGTCCCTTGTCACAGTCCTCCAACCATATTGGCTTCCTTGAGCATGTAGATATCTGCCTCAGGGCCTTTGCTCCTGCTCTTCCCTCTATCTTGGATACTCTTTCCCCAGTATTACGTGGTGCACTCCCTAACCTTACTTGGAACTCTGCTCAAACATCACCTCAAATGTCATCTTCCCAAACTTTCCTAGCTAAAAAAGTTACTCCTGTCACTCTCTGTCCCTTACTATGCATAATTGTATTGTTCACAGTACTTATCACTCCCTGATTCTATTCTTTATTTGGTATTTGTCTATTGCCTATTTCTGTATCACTTCTCTTAACACCCAAAAGTGAGCTTCATGTATTACTCATTATTGAGAACAAGTTCCTCGTACAAAGTAGGTATTCAATAAATAGTTGTTGAATGAATAAAAGAATATGGCTTATTTCTTTTTTCTGATTTTAAAAGAATTTTTTGTTTTAGTTTTTTCTGTTTTTTTTTCCTTATTGTATTTATTCATAGTTACTAAGTAAAGATCCACAGAGTCCAGGAGTATTGGAGTTGGGGGAGACCTCAAAGAGCATCTGTATTATTAGGTGAATATACGGGGGAAAAAAACCCAGAATTAAGGGAGCTTAGAAGATGCTGCAATTTACCCTTTTGGCAATTTCAATGCACACTAGCTTAGGGTAGGCAAGAAGTTCTACCATAAAGAAAGTGGTTTAACATGGCTTAACCCAGCAAAAACTGGACCATTGGCTTAAAATACATTTTCTTGTTCTGACATTTTATTTCTTTGGTAATTCTCATGGTACTCTATTTTTGTGGAATATATAGAAATACATAAATGTACAATACAGCATGGTGGGGGGTCCGTGTGGTGCAGTAATTAAGAGCACAGATTCTGAGGCCAGGTCTGCTTTGGTCATATATGTCCTGGTTCCGTGATTTCCAACTGTGTTAATTGTGGGCAAGTTATTTAATCTTGTGTGACTCAGTTTCTTACTTGCAAAATGATGATGATAATAGCTGTACCTACCACATACAGTTGTAATGAGGATTAAATGGGTTAATCCATATAAGTGCTTAAAGAAATGCCTGACTCAAACTTATAAGTGCTCACGAGCTATTAGCTGTTATTACCTGTGTCTGTTTTTCAGTAAAAATAAGTAACAGAATAGAATGTTGGTGATCAAACTCTTTAGACCCTGAAACTTTAAAAAAGCAACGAAATTTTAATTTCATTGTAGTAAAGAAGAAATTCTGACCTTTCCAGGAATTATTCTCAGGTAGTTTGGAAATCTCTCTTGCTCACTTCTCTGAACACTTAATGATCCCACGTGATCTCTTGATTTCTTTATTTCCCTCTGCTAATTTCAATGCACACTAGCTTAGGGTAGGCAAGAAGTTCTACCATAAAGAAAGTGGTTTAACATGGCTTAACCCAGCAAAAACTGGACCATTGGCTTAAAATACATTTTCTTGTTCTGACATTTTATTTCTTTGGTAATTCTCATGGTACTCTATTTTTGTGGAATATATAGAAATACATAAATGTACAATACAGCATGGTGGGGGGTCCGTGTGGTGCAGTAATTAAGAGCACAGATTCTGAGGCCAGGTCTGCTTTGGTCATATATGTCCTGGTTCCGTGATTTCCAACTGTGTTAATTGTGGGCAAGTTATTTAATCTTGTGTGACTCAGTTTCTTACTTGCAAAATGATGATGATAATAGCTGTACCTACCACATACAGTTGTAATGAGGATTAAATGGGTTAATCCATATAAGTGCTTAAAGAAATGCCTGACTCAAACTTATAAGTGCTCACGAGCTATTAGCTGTTATTACCTGTGTCTGTTTTTCAGTAAAAATAAGTAACAGAATAGAATGTTGGTGATCAAACTCTTTAGACCCTGAAACTTTAAAAAAGCAACGAAATTTTAATTTCATTGTAGTAAAGAAGAAATTCTGACCTTTCCAGGAATTATTCTCAGGTAGTTTGGAAATCTCTCTTGCTCAGTTGGTGATCAAACTCTTTAGACCCTGAAACTTTAAAAAAGCAATGAAATTTTAATTTCATTGTAGTAAGAAGAAATTCTGACCTTTCCAGGAATTATTCTCAGGTAGTTTGGAAATCTCTCTTGCTCACTTCTCTGAACACTTAATGATCCCACGTGATCTCTTGATTTCTTTATTTCCCTCTGCTAAGCTGTATTAAAACTTAAAAAATAATTATGCAACATAATAACTAAGTCCTGGTTATGCAGATGTGCAATTGTCTTTCACAAATAGATTGTTTCCCTCTTTCTCTGCTTCTGTTTGTCTCTAGCTTTAGTTTATCTCTGTCTTTATTTTTGTCTCGTCTGTCTCTGTCTTTGTCTTCGCATCTGTCTTTGTCTGCCTTTCTATCTTTGTCTCTCTCCCCCTCATATACACACATAGACAATACACAGGATGTAACTGTGTGTACATAAGTATTTTCCCAGATTTGACTCTGTTTCTTCTTATACACGCTCTTGTCTCCCTTTGTCTTGAGGGGGTGGGATTTGCTAACACATGCACATCTGTTGTCCTCCTCTCATGAGCCTCCTTTGAACTGGGCCCACTGGAAGATGGAGTCCCCCCTAAATGACTCCTTTTCTGTAAATCAGCATTGTAAATATGCCAGTGTTTACTTGGAAAAGTGTCCATTGGGGAGGATATTTCCCCCCCTGTGCAATCCTATTTTAAATCATCCATTTGTGCTTTGCTCTTTGTCTGTTTTTGCAGCTCAGCCCTACCCAAGGTTAGTCACCTTCCTTCTTTGGTTTTCAATTATCTTTGGTGCTTTTATTCCCATCCACAACTTTAGCTGTTACCTAGCAATTTGAATTAGGTCATTCAGCCTCTTAGATTAGCAAGGGAATAGCACCCCTGGTAATAAGCATTGGTTGACAAGCTCCATCTTCTGTCTGCATTGTTTAATGGTGAGAAGAATGAAATATAAACAGCAAGCCAAATCCCAGTATCTTCTCTGGGGTAATTGTCCTATTAATTATGCTGATAGTAGAAAATCTGTGGTCTTCATTTAAGGAAGGATTTTCATACCAGCTTTTTTTTTTTTAACCAAATCTGTCCAGGGTAGGTTGGAAGCTGATTTTCAAGACTCAAACTAATATCCACAAGAACCTGTCATGGTAGGTTTTGTTTTTGTGGGTTAAAAAATATCCCAACTACTTTTTGACCTATACAATCTGTCTTTGGAAAGTGATTTCCACATGTGTGACATATTTGGACTGCCTTGTAGAAACACAATTTTTATTTGACAGTTTTAATATTTTGAACACTCCATGTTGACATTTTTATCAGATGGATTGTTTTTGTTGGCAGTGGGAGTTTGCAAACTAATGAAGAAAATAAGAAAGGAAATTAGCTTGAAGCTGCTGAGTATTTGCGACCAGAAGGTAAACGAAGGAGGAACCAGAGTCTAGAAATAATTACCATCACTGCCACAGTCCTCTATTAGTGCTGGCAAAAGACCCGGGGTCTGACAGTTAAATTAAAGCTTGCAACCCAGTGAAAAATTAGCAGCAGAAAGCTTGAATTCTGGTAACATCACACTGCATGACATTTGCTATAGAAGTTGACACCTTTGCTCCATTCATAAGATTCACTGGGGGTAAGACCACTTAGAAAATGTAGAAAACAAATTCATCTATAGCAGGCAGTGTTTACAAAGCAATGGCCCGACCAGATTGCCATTAAAGTAGGAACTTGCTTAATGAGATTCTTCTTTTTTTATGCAAAGTTGGTTGGTGACTGGGCTTAAAGCCCAGCTCTAACACTTATTGACTGTGTGTCCTTTGGATAGTGACTTAACCTTTCTGAGCCTTAGTTTCCTCTCCTTCAAAATGTATATATGAATATAATCTACCTAAATAAGGTTATTGAGGAGTAAATAAGATAATGCATGTAAAGTGCATAGCATGATGCTGGCTCTTCATAAATGATGACAATAGTAGTCATTCTTATTGTTGTTCAAGCAAATGGTAGAGGAAGGGATTAATTGCAATGGAGACATTTAGAGGTTTCTTGGAAAAGGTGGACATTGAGCTTCATCTTGAACTAAGAATAAGAGATAGACATATGCATATAGGTTGGGAGAAAAATGGCAGCCTAGGAATAAAAGAATGCTCAAGCAGTGATCTGGAGATGGGAGAATTTAGGACATATTCGAGGAGTGGGAGAAGGGCAGGGAAAAGGGAATGGACTTGACCTATTACAGTTGCAGGATCATTTTTCTCTGTGACTCTTCAGCACAGAGGGTCGCCTTCCTGGGTAGCCAGGTGACTTGCTTAAAATTAGTCTAGTTCTTAAGCACTCCGACCATAGGGAGAAAACAAGGAAGCTCTGCCATTTGGGTAGTTCACCATTTCTCCCAAGACTCTCAGACACATTAATTCTTCCCCCCTCACCCTGGATTTGACTACCCATTTGGGAAAATGGGTATAATGCTACAGTTCAAATATAATGCTGTTATTTTTTTTAAAGAAATTAATCTGTCAGTGTCTGTTAAAATTAGATATACGAATACCCCTTCACCTACAAATCCAACATTGAGGAATTTATCCTACAAAAATAGTAATACTACTAATAAAAATAAATGTACTAGCATGAAGTCTTACCATTGAAGTAGTTTTGAGAATAACTAAAAATGGTAGAAGCAAACCCAGTGTTGTCCACTCATTGAGATGGTTGAACTAATGGAAAGGTTTGCACATGTCCTCACTCATAAGTGAGAGCTAACAAAGAAAGAAATGGCACAATAAAATGTTGAACTTTCAGAAGGAGAGAATATACCTGTAGTTACTAGAGATGGGAAAGGGAGGGGGAGGAGAGTTAGGAAGTAATTGGGTGAGGGACACAAAGAGTAATTACAATTTATAATGATGAACATGCTAATAATGTTGATCTGATCATCACGTACTGTACACAAATCCTGAGAGTCAACTCTGTACTCCATAAATATGTATAATCAATCATGTTTCAACTCAAAAAATAAATTTAAAAAATAATGGAGAGGTTTGTTCATTGTATGGAATATTATACAGCTTTTGTAGGAATAAATTACAACCTATAACCTGAGAAAGTTGCATTGATATGTATTAACCTTAGCAAGTTGCATACTATAATCAAACTAGTATGATTCACTTTTTTTAAAAAGTAGAAAAATAACTGTATTCATGTTACTATATATATTTTCATTCGGTTGTATAAACATAGAGAAAGTGTAGGAGCTCACACAGCAAACTTAGCCCTTTTCTTTGGTGGAAGAGTGACAGAGATTGAGCACAGAGGGCGAAACTGTTGCTGTTTTCTTTGTAAACCTCTGTTTTTGATTTGTTGCCACAAGCATGCATTTTGTTGCTTGAAAGGAAAATCCAATAAAGTATATAAAAAAGGTACTTACCTTCTGAGTGCGGATATAGTAAAAGAAAGGTAGAGTAAAATTGAAGGAAAATTGTGAGAGCCTTAAGCATAAAAAAGGAGAATGACACCAGATTTTGTTCATTTATGGGCTGGATTGGCTTAAAATCTGCTTGAGAGGAAACTTTTCTCCCTTCTTGTGCAGTGAAAAGGGATGCTACAAAGTCAATTCATGTGTCTTAGCTTGGCATGGAAACGTCCTTGCAGGCTCACCTGTCCAGCCTCTACTCCCACCTGATCCTTAGTCATGGGTGATATCTAGTTTCTTTCCTAACAGCCTACACTCACTCTATCACATGCACACACATGCATGCACACACGTGCACACACGCACACACTTGCACAAACATTCATGTGTGTGCTTCATGCTGTCCCTTACCTCTGTATTTTTCCTTCAGCCCAGAGCACTCTTCCTATCCCTCATGATCTGACTCACTCCCATTTTCTAAGATTCAACTTGGGAATACTCCCTCACCCAAGACTGGACTAACCACCCCTCATATGAACCCCTTTAGCATCCTGAGTAAGCTTCCAGCTCAGCACTTCTGTATGACCTTGAAATAATTTGCATATGTACTATCTGCAGCTCAAAATGAATTTTATCTCTATCTCTTGCTTAAACCATTTAAATTGGGTTTCTGTCCCTCAAAAGCAAGAGTCGTCATCTAATTCCCCAAAACACTGTGAATTCAGTGAATTTTTATTTGGTTTATATTTCAGATAAGGAGATGGAGGCTTAGAACAGTTGAGTAAACTGCTCAAGGTCACACAGTGAGGTACTGATAGAATCAGACTTCAAACCCATATCTCCAGACTCCAACCTTGGGACTTTTCCACTCTGCTCATATCGTAAATGGCAGAAATACTTGTTTACAGACTCCTAATAAAATTAACTAGTGACTCTATTGCTATTACCCGGGTGTGCTTTGTACTGTAGTACAGATTACCTCAGAAACTCCCACCTGCTGGGCCTCCTGATGACTGGTTCTCAGCCCAGTGATACGAGGGTACTTCAGAACATTTATGGCAAAAAAAGAATTTAAAGATAATATGTATCTTTACATGAACTTTTTGAAGACCCCTCATAATACTCTAATGACCAGGTATATGAGTTAGGATGATTTCAGCTGCAATTCACAAGAAAATCTAAGTTAAAATAGTATAAACATTAAGGAGATATACAGTATATGATGCAAAGAAAAGTTGGCCTCAAGGCATTAGGGAGAACTGAGGGCTTCCCATCTTTCCTCTTTTCCACCCTCCACATGTGACTTTTATCCTCAAGAGAGGCTCCTCATGGTTGCATGGTGGTTGCTGCAGTTCTGGGCCTCACATTGTCACACAAAAACAGCCAGGTGTGGGGAGAGAGAGAATCCCTCTCTGTATCCTTTTAAAAAATAGATGGCAAAAATCCCCACATGGGTCTGTAAAATAAAGTATTAAACTTGCCAAAAGGTTAGACCTTTACCCCCAGCTTGTGGGAGGTCACCTCCAAGCCCTTGGAATGTCCTATCTGATAAGAGTATCTTCGTTTACTTGGGAGCCTTGGGCCACAACAGATAGTCTATGTCAACAGTGTAATTTTTGGTGGGGGTCTTGAGCCACATGGTATCAGCTCAACCCCTGGAAAGGCTGCAGACAAAGGTCAGCCATGAGTGTGGTTGACCATGTCCACATGACTGAGCCCCAGTAAAACCTCTGGTCACTGAAGTTCGGGTGAGTGTCCCTGGTTGGAAATACTCCATGCATATCATCTCACACCATTGCTGGGAGAAGCAAGTACTATCCTCAGGTCTCCACTCAGAGGGAACAATGGAACTGTCACCGCTGGTGTCAGCTGAGCCCTGTCCTCTGTGCCTCTTCCTGTGGCTGATTTTAATCTGTGTCCTTTCACTATAAGGAACTGTGGCTGTGAGTATAACAACTTTGCTGAATTAGTGAACTTGTGGGTGGTCTTGGAGACCCCCAAATTTGCAGCTGGTATCAGAAGTGAGGAAGGTCTTCCATAGGATCCAGCAATCCCTCTTCTGGGTATATACCCAGAGGAATGGAAATCATCATGTCGAAGGGATACCTGCACTCCCATGTTCATTGCAGCTCTGTTTACAATAGCCAAGACATGGAACCAACCTAAATGTCCATTGATGGATGACTGGATAAGGAAAATATGGTATATATACACCGTGGAATACTATTCTGCCATATAAAAGAATGAAATACTCCCATTTGCAACAACATGGATGAATCTGGAGAAACTTATATTTAGTGAAATAAACAAAGCACAGAGGGATAAATATTGCATGTGCTCACTCATATGTGGGAGCTAAGAGAGAAAGAAGGAAGGAAAGAAAGTCCACAGTAGTGCATTGGTCTTGCAGAGGAGAGAACATTCCTTGGGCTACAAAGTGGAGTGGGGAGGATAGGAGGAGGGGGAAGGAGGTTGGGGATAATTGGGTGGGAGACACAGGGTACAAATGCAATTTGTGGTAATGGGTATGCAGCCAGTATGAATCTGGCTCTCACATCATGGGCACGAGGGGTGTCAATTAGCTTTGTATCTCATGAATATTCATAATAATAATAATAATAATAATAAAGATTTCACTTTTGGGCTAGTGAAGGGGTGCAGCCTTTCCTGGAACAGGTGGGCCATGGTTCCTGATACTTTTGTTAGGAAGAAAGAAGTGGGGCAGTCGGAGCTGTAAGGGGTGTCAATTAGCTTTGTATCTCATGAATATTCATAATAATAATAATAATAATAATAATAGTAATAATAATAAAGATTTCACTTTTGGGCTAGTGAAGGGGTGCAGCCTTTCCTGGAACAGGTGGGCCATGGTTCCTGATACTTTTGTTAGGAAGAAAGAAGTGGGGCAGTCGGAGCTGTTGAGGAAGCAATTAACAGTGTCTACCGCAAATTATTGCAGCTTATTTTCCTCCCCAATAGAAGCAAGTACAAAACCACAGGTGGGCATTTTACTGCCTGCCCTTTCCATTTTTCTTTGACCCCATCTAAGCTTCCCATGGGCAGAGAGACACAGCGATCTTCATTCCAGAGAGCAAAACTGATAAACTTATCAATGCTCTTATCCACTTGGGGTCCAAAAGGCTATGAAAAAGGAGACTTTCTTCTGTGATTGGTATTTGTGTAATATAAGGCCAAAAAATAATAATGTAGAAACCCAAGAGTGGTATTATTTAGGGCCTCTTTCCCTCCAACGGTCACCTCCCATCAGTGTAGGCCTGGAGTCCCAGCCAGCTTGCTTTGGCTTACATGCTGTTTCTAGAGATACAAATGCCCCATAAAAATAATAAATTCTTGTAATAATCATATTAATTTATTGAGTGTTCTTATATATGAGGTATTGTGCAAAAGCTCATTTAATCCTCAAAACAATCATGTGAGGTATGTTTTGTTAATAATTTTTTTTTTTTTGTCTTTTTTCGTGTCCGGCAACAGATCGCAACCCTCAGTGTCGCGCCCGTACCG
>NW_007736881.1:14465-35883 GCF_000696425.1 Galeopterus variegatus
GGGATCCGAACCCTCGGCGGGAGCGCCGCCGCGCTCCCAAGCAGCGCACTGTAGCAGTGCGCGACTGGCCCGGCCCAATAATTCTTTGTGTATTGATGAGGAAACTGAGGCTCAGAAAGGTGAAGTAACTTGCCCATAGTCACACAGCCGGTAAGTGCCATAGTCAGACCTGGAAGTTTCTCAGTTAAGGCCTAGAGGCACTGAACTATGCTGCCATGTAAGGCTATATAGGCTGGGGTAAGGACTTTATCCTAGGAACAGTAGGAAGCCAACGAAGGATTTTGAGCAGGGGATAAAATGATCATTCTTAAAAGGCATTTGGGTAAGATTAGAGTGTTCCAAACTATGCCCCAAGTAGGCTTGTCCTGATTACTACAGAAGTTTCTTTGAGAACCACCTTGGATGCACCCTCGCCTAGACCAAAGAAGCATCTTTTAATCTGTTTAACATCTTGGATTCCATGCAATATTTCATGTGAATGAATAAAACATTACACCATTTTTAGAAAAGAAAATTAGAAAGCCATTAATTTAGATCAGGATTGGAAAACTACAGCCTGTGGGCCAAATCTAGGCAGCTGCCTGTTTTTGTAAATACGGCTTTCTTGGAACACAGCCATACCTTTTCATTTATGTATTGTCTGTGGTTGCTTTTGCTGTAGCAAAGCCTAAAATATTTACTCTCTGGCCCTTTCCAGCAAAAGCTTATCAACCTCTGATCTAGATCATGGTTTCTCAATCCTGACACTACTGACATTTGGGGCTGGATAATTCCTTGTTGTGGGAGTCTGACAGGTGCATTGTAGGATGTTTAGCAGGGTCTCTGACCTCTACCCACTAGATGCCGGTATCATCCTCCCCAGTTATGTTGCCCAGCGCCCCCAGTTACTAACCACTGATCTGGATATATTCATATTCTTTCCAGATCTTACATTTTAGATGTTTATAATTTTTATATTTATTTTTGTAAAACTAGTGATTTTGGTTACCATTTTTATAGTATTTATTTATTAGGTTTTTACTGTGCATGTACTGTGTGCCACGATGACATTAATTTTGGATAAATCTTTTTTTGCTTTTGTAGTTCCAAATATATCATTTCACTAATGTCTTTTTAAAATAACTGTCCTTTCACTTCTAGGGAAGTATATACTCATTGCAGAACATGTACTTGGACTCATTTCAGGTGATGGATAGTGACGGGGAGCATGGGAAAGAGGAGGGGGCTTGATCTTGAGGTTCCAGCTCAGCCACTTCTGCAGCAAGGCATTAATTGGACAAATCAATTAAATTTCTCTGAACCTCAGTTTTCTCATCTCTGAAATGGGAGCAATAATAATTCAGTGAGTGATTGTGATAATCATCACGGAAACAATGGAAATATAAAACATTGTATGGATATTAATTTTATATGCATCTCCAAAGTGGTCAACAACTTTTGAGCGAAAACATTATCCTTGTGCAAATTTTAATTTACATGCAGAGTAGGAGAGATACTTCTTTGAAGCACTAAAGTTTTGAGAAAGTTTATGAAACACGACACAATTTTATCAAGTCTCTTTTGCTTTAAAGAAATACCACCATGTAACCTTGACCAAAACCTAATATTTTAGATTGCTTGAATTTATCATTTCATTCCTAGATATTTTATAACATTTGGGTGACATATCTACCTTTATACACTAAGCTTCTTTCAAGTAACTGATTTCTTACTGAATTCTTCTAGGCCAATAAAAAGGTTCACGAAAATTTCATCAAACACACACACACACATTCCAGTTTTAAATTATGGCATTTACACAATATTTATTCATTATTATTTTTCCTTAAAACCCTACTAGAATAACAGGAAAAAAAAATTTTCTAACGGACAAAGAGAACTGGATAAGAGATGACAGAGATGAGAGATATAGATAGATTCTGATAGATTGGTAAGCAGAAGGTGAGGAATTAAGCAGCAGAATGGAGGAATGTCTGCAGAGGGACACACCAACTCCATCCAATATGATTTGCCTCCAAAACACCCCAAAGAGACCACCACACCCATGGGAACTGGGGGCAGGATGCAGGGCTACAAAAAGGGAGTCTGGAGAAAATGGCCCCAGGGATGCTGTGGACATAGGGAACCAGGCACTGCAGGAGACAGGAACCAAGTGCTGGAGCAAAAATAAGGACATGAAGCAAAAGTCTGAAAACTGAATTAGTGGAGAGATCCCCCCCTCGGACACAATTAGCTTTCAAAAGTGCTAACAGCCACCCCCTTCTAATCCTTTTAATCATATGTCTAAAATTAATGAATGAAAACATTGAGGTGTAAAATTGTAATTTAGCAATAAGGCAGTGAATCCCAGAATAAATATCTCAAGCAGCTTTGAGAGAGACTAAGGGCTGGAAGGACTGGGCGAGAAACTGCTGGTTTTAAGTGTTTTGGTACAATCAGAGTTTTTAAAGTTTAAATCATGCATATGTATTACCTTGATTAAAAAAAGCATACCATTCCAAACATAAAAAAAGAAATATCACCATATGACTAATACATACAGAGGTATGGAGTAAAAAAAAGTGGAAAATATGCTACCTTTCATGATTTGGTGATTATAAATGCTTGGGAACTGTAATATTATTGTAGGGTTAGACAAGAAAATGATGCTTGATTATGGTATTTTCAGGCCTGTCATATCAGTACAATAATCAAGAAAAAAAATTGAGTTGAGACTGTGAGGCTTTCCATTTTCACAATTTCTCCTGCTTTTGTAATTCCAAGAATTTGGAGATCATCTGTACCTGTGCCATTATCAAGTACTGAAACCCTTGTCTCGAAATCTATTTCATTGTGCTAATATCTATAGAGCTGTCTATGGTTTAGACATTTCCTTGTGGCCAAAAGATTATACACTGGTGTAATCAGGGAGATATGTAAGCTAATACCTATGGATGAAACTTGATTCAGATTCAGCTATCTAAGAAGAGTTTTTACAATTAGGTTTTGTGTCATTATGTGGGTGGAACTTTTTGTTGTTTGTATAGCATGTGTGTGAAGGGTGTTTATGTGGAAAGTTGTCCAGGGAAATTGTGAGAGGTCTCTGTCCAAATGCTGAAACTAATCTAAGAAGAGTTTTTACAATTAGGTTTTGTGTCATTATGTGGGTGGAACTTTTTGTTGTTTGTATAGCATGTGTGTGCACACATGGAAATGTGAAGCGTGTTTATGTGGAAAGTTGTCCAGGGAAATTGTGAGAGGTCTCTGTCCAAATGCTGAAACTATTGAAAACCTTTCCGACCAGCATGAGGATCCTGGGCTGGAAGTCAGAAAGGTCCAGGTTGCAGTCTCCTTCTGCCAGTCACTTGCTCTGTGTCCCTGGGGGTGGGTGGGTGGGTGGGTATCCCTCTCTGAGCCTCTGTTTTCCCATCTGTAAAATGAGCATGGTGGAAGGAACAGAGCTTCTGCTGCTGAGGTTTCTACTTCTTCCCTCCATCTATTTCTTCCTTCTCCTCTAACCTCCAACCCCAGTTGAGTTTATGTTGATTAAAATGATCAGAGACGCAAAGGAAGACACAGCAGACGAGATGCAGGTGAAGAGCGGGGGGCTACTGCTCTCTCAGGCAAGTAGCGCCGACCCAGCCGCTGTTACAGCTTTTATTACATTTAGCAAGCTTGTGCATGCAAGCTAAGCATTAATGCATAAATTCTGTTATACTTTTCTCAAGAGCAGAAGGCTGTTACCTCCCTTCTCAAGCACTTGGTTATCTATAATGTGCCTCCTAGGAACATCCCAAGAAAGTGTTCTCACAACTTCAAACGTTCTCAGGGATTGTTTGCAATCCTTGACATTTCTCGGTTAACTCTTTTGCGAGTTCACCAAGTGAACACATCCTTGGGTGCTGACCACAGAAGTCCATTAACCATCTCCTTCAAGTTTAGGCCAATTCAACATGTTCGACTTCAAGCACCTTCTCTTTTCTCTCTCCCATTCTAACCCATCCTCTCCTGCTGACTTTACTTGTGATGGCATCACCCCTGTTATAGGATAACTTTCCAAAAAAGGTAAAATCATGACTTCCATACTGATATAAAATAAACACATGAGTATTAGGTTGAATAGTGCTCTTGCCCCCCTACCCCAGTTATGTCCACCTGGAATCTGTGAGTGTCACCTTGTTTTGAGATAGGGTCTTTGCAGATATAACCAAATTAAGATAAGGTCCTGGATTAGGGTGTGCCCTAAATCCAGTGACCGGTGTCCTTACAAGAAGAGGAAAATTTGAACACAGACACACAGGGAGAATGTAGTGAAGAGGGAAGCAGAGATCAGAGTGACATGTCTATAAGCCGAGGACCATCGGCAACCACAAGAACCCAGGAAGAGGAGAGGAAGGATCCTCCCCTAGAGCCTTTCAAGAGAGCATGACTTTGATTTTACACCTTGATTTCAAATCTCTGTCCTCCAGAGCTGTGATAGAATAAATTCATGTTGTTTTAAGCCACCTAGCTTGTGGTACTTTGTTATAGCAACCTTAGAAAACTAATAATATATGTGTTGAAGATTTTATTTATTAATTGAATGAGGAAACCAGGTAGTAAACAGTTCAAAGCAGAAGTCCAAGAAGCATAATTTTATAAGGAGTATAGGAGGGTTGAAACAAAAATGCAAATGGATGCAACAATGGCTTTCTCATGGGGTGGGGTGGGTGTTGTCCCTCTACAGGACATACTTCATTTGCATGTCCATAAACCAGAATTGTTTTTATCGTGATCAGTTGTCTACAACTTGCTACGTTGTACAATAGCTCCTGTAGAATCGGAGGACCTGTAAGGAGTGCTCTTGAAACTGCGTGGTTATACACTGCAGCACGAATGTTCCCTTCTCCTCTTTCCTGGTCACTCAGGCTTAGAAGCTCAGGGTCATTTCTTTTTTTATGTCCCTGCTCTGCAGTGCTTCTCAAAACCCAACTCTTGCTTGTTTCCCTCTTCTGCATCTCACCTACTTTAGGTTTTCATTGCCTCTTCCTGGATCATTCCTAGAATTTCCCAACCTTCCCTTTGAGCCCCAGAACTGACCCTGGATTCCTGTCACTTTGAGAATCATGGGGACTGTAATTTACCAAAAAAGGTGAACTTATGACTCCCATGCTGATATAAAGTAAATACCTGTGTACTGGCTTGAATAGTGTCCTCCCCAAATTTATGTCTACCCAGAATCGCAGACTGTAACATTATTTGAAAATAGGATCTTTGAAGATGTAATTAGTTAGGGATCTTGAGATGAAATCCTGGGCTTTGGGTGGGCCTAAATCCAATGACTTATGTCCTTATAAAAAGAGGAGAGGGGCCGACCTCGTGGCTCACTCAGGAGAGTGCGGTGCTGGGAGCACAGTGGCACTCCAGCGCTGAGGCTGCAGGTTCGGATCCTATATAGGGATGGCCGGTGCGCTCACTGGCTGAGCGCGGTGCGGGCAACACCAAGCCAAGGGTTACAATTCCCTCACCGGTCACAAAAAAAAAGAAAAAAAAAAAAAAAAGAGGGGGGGACACAGAGGAGAACACCATGTGAAGACACAAGCAGAGATTGGAGCGGGGCTACCATGAGCCACAGAATGCCAGGAACCACCAAAACCCAGAAAAGGTAAAGAAAGATTCTCCTCTAGTACCTCTGGAGAGGGCACGGCCCTGTGGACACCTTGATTTTGGCTCAGTGTTTATTCCTATTATTTTCAGTCACTAAGCTGGAGGTAGTTTGTTGTAGCAATCTTGGAAGACTAATACAGAGAGAGAGGACAGTGGAGAATAACAATTCGATCCACTTTTGAAACTTTTATTGAGGATCTGTGTGGCTTCTAGTCTCCTGCCAGGCATCAGGGATATGGAAACTGCTGACCAGGAGCTCCAGTCACCACTGATAGCATGTGGTAGTGACCACACCATGTGGGCTGATTTGCTGCCTTTTTGGGGCTTCCAAATGGATCCCTCTTTCTGTGACTTCATTTGGGTTTTGCCATTGCAGTGAGCCCTCTTGTGGACCAGTGCAAATCCTCTCAGCCCCACCTCTTACTCCAAATGCTGCTGTGGTGACCAGTTCAGAGCAGGTGCAACCATCTTCAACTGAACAGCCTTCACCCTGGACACCCTGGATCCTCAGAGTGGGGGGGGAGAGAGAGAGGGAGGGTGTGTGGGTGTTTAATGCCTATGGGACCACCCATGAACAATGGAACTGGGCAGATAAATGCCCCAGGCAGAGTTCTGAGATGCATTTATTAGCATTTACAGACTGAGCACCTGCTACCCTTATAGTACATCTTGGTATTACTTTCCCTTTTACTTTGTCCCACTTTTCCTGGATCCTCACTCCAACACCCTACAATCTCTTCTCAAAGTGAATCACTTCTGCACACAAACCCCAGTTACTGATACTGCTCTGAGCAGATCCAGGCTAAGACCGCATGCCACCGACACTGTAGTCTTCCCTTATCAGGTCATTCTTCCATTCAGCCTCAAACCTCACTTGTCTTGTGGCAGATCATTCCCTGCTTTGCTTGACTAGTGCTGGATGGTTTGTCGTATTGGGCTGCTGAAACTCTGGGGCAGGCCATGTTTTCATTCTTTCAATCATAGTGGAATATGATTACAGTCTGAGGTTCTGGGTAGACATAAATTTGGGGGGAACACTATTCAAGCCAGTACAAAATTGTTTACTTTATATCAACATGGGAGTCATAAGTTAACCTTTTTTGGTAAATTACAGTCCCCTTGATTCTCAAAGTGACAGAAGGATGCTGAGGCATTTCGAAGGAGTCCCCCAGATGTTTATTTCATAGTTATTATATGCCAGGGGTTGCTCTGGACAATAGAATGAAGTTTCAGCAAGACAATGATCTCAGAAGCCTGTGTTCTGTTGGTGGTGTGATGTAGAGACCTCAGCACTCCCTCCTATGCTTCAGCATCACCATTTCTAGAGAAGGTAAAAGTTTTCTATTCACAAAGGCCTTTGGCCCTCTGGCTACTTATTCACTGATCAGCCAGAGTGTGTGATATAATCAATCCTTCAAATGACAGCCAGAAGAGAGTGAGCAGGTGAAATCAGGGTTACACTTCTCCAAGTCAGGAAAGTTGGAGTTGCATCTTTAATCATAACATTCACTGGTGTTCCGTGTTGGTGAGGGAGGCAGGGAGTTAAGACTATAACTAAGAAACAGAGAGTCTGGAGGGAACTCACTCCTGTCTCCTTGCCTTTGCTGAGACGGTATCTTTTTGGACTGAGAACCAGGACAAAGGCCAATTTACTAGGGAAGGGATATTGTGAATGTATCATCCTAGGAATTAGTCTAGCATGTGCTAAGGAATCATGTCTTCATATGTGCACATCAATTAAGCATTTGAAAAAGGCAATAATTTTGGACAGCAATTTTGATCTTATCAACAATAAGCTACTTCATGACCTTAGGTGGTCTGCTGTTTGCCCCAGCTGGACTTAATGGCGAATCTTCTCCACCCCAGCTATTCTACAGAAAATGCCCCTCTCTTCTCCAATTCTTCTCCTTGCACACTAAATGGATCTTCTTTTCACGTCATCCCTTTGATTGGAAACATTACGTAGCTCCCCATTTCTTACATCTCCTGTTGACTTCTTAAACAGGTTCAAGGCTACAGTTCTCATTTGATCTCCCATTTTTGCCCTGAAAGTTTCAGCTGTTGAGACTTTTCCTATCTCCATGACTCTTGTTAAACCCTTATTTTAATTTGAAACTTGATTTGCCATCATTTGTCTACAAATTCCTACCTGTTCTAAAAGGACATTGAAATTACTTTCTGCTTCCAAAAATCTTTCAGGATTTTCTCAACCAAATGGAATATATATATAGTGTGGGTGTGTGAAAGTTTTCTTCTTAAACATTGTTTCTGAGAAATGTTTAGCTCATCCCCGACTATAATATTTTAAAAGTTATTGGTTTACATGTGATAGTCTCCTAAAAGATTGATGTACTGTGAATAACTTTAATTTTATATTGTCAGAAATAGCAACCTCTTGTCCACTTAGAATGACTTAATTAGCTAGGATGACATTTTTTTTTTAACATGCAATGAACCATTTTATTTTATTATTATTATTATTTTTTGACATTTTCCCTCGATTTTATTTTCACTGTGTGTGAGAGAAATTTTGTAAAAGGATGAAAACATAACTAAATAGGTTATTATAAAAATTAAAGTGCCCGATACACTTATTTTCTAACTTGTTAAATTTCTTTGACTCAGTAGTCTTAGTTTTGGAGGCCTCTTTGCCTTTGTTGGTGCTGTCTGCCCTGCTTGGGATACTCTTCTCCAATGCAGATGCCACCTTCTCTGTGAAGCCCTCCCAAGTGTGCAGTCTGTCCACATCTCTGTGTTCCCCCAGGCACCTGAGGCTCACTTCTCTCATGATGTTTATCAGGGTCAGACTTAGCTGTGCATCTGTTTGTCTCCTATTAGTTTGTCATCAGGGACTTACTTTATGTGTCTCTTCCCAGGCATTGGGAATGGGATGACATATTTTGTTAAAAAAAATATTGTAGCAATTTCTAAACTTTTTAAAAAGAAATTATTTAAAACATGGGCTCTTGCTCCCCCATAGGTTAACAAGGCAAATTCTAGAGAATTATGCATCACATTTCAGGATGTTCTGAGGCCCATGAAGCTCATCCATTGGTGCTGTAGATTGGATGCCCCCCAACCTCTTGAAGCTTGAATCTCCACTGCAACTGTTGAGGGTGGAAAATCCTGTTATGGCAATTGAAAGGTGGGGCCTTGAAGAGGTGATTAGATTGTAAGACTGTGCAGAGTGAATGGATTAATAATGAGGGTCAGGGGTATGGCTCTGAGGGTTTTAAAAGAGTGAATGAAGAGATTTCTCTCTTGCCTCTTTCTGTTCTGCCATTTTCTGCCATGTGAAACCATTGGGTCACTGTCACCCCCACCAAGGCCTTCACCAGATGTGTTCCCTGCACTATGGATTTCCCAGCCTCTGAAACTGTAGGCAATCAATTTTGTTTTCTTAAAAATTACCCAGTTCCATGTATTTTGTTATAAGCAACAGAAATGAACTAATATAATTGGCTACCACCCTCATTTGCCCAAGATTAAGAACTTGAGCTTCAATAAGTTAATTATTTTGTATCTGTTGTTAGTTGAAGTGAAGGAAACTATATGTAGCATTGGCAATAATAGACTTCCGATGGAATTAATTCTGAACTTGATTCAATAACTGTATTTTTTATGGGTTTGCTGTCAGAAGTAAAAGGGACAATATGTGGGCCTTGGAAAGGTCAGGACATTATAAATGTCATTTTGCTTTTATATAAGTGAAATATACATTTTGGTTCTGTACTGACCAGAAATACTTAAATCTAAGTCACCGGGGACTTGAACGACCTCCTCTTTATGGCATAAAATCACTCCCCCAGATCAGTAGTGAACCATTTAGTCATCAAATTCGATGCACTGATAAAATAATAATACCCTTCTGGTCTCAATTGGGCTATTCCTTACTAAACAAGACCACGGCTGTAGCTACTCAATATCAAATCAACTGTTTGGGGGTTTCTTTGCAATTGTTCTATAAAGCTATTAAAACAGCTGTGGGCCAAGTAACTAATTAACTGCCAAAATTAATTGATCTAATTTGGTCCTTGTTATGCTAGAGAAAGCAATCCACATGTAAGCAGTAGTTTTGGATAATAGCTGTTCTCAGCACTTTGGTGTGAAAAACTAATCTCTGGAATGTATTCGTCCTGCTTAACTGAAACTTTATGCCTGCCGAATAACAACTCCCCATTTTTCCCTCCCCTCAGCCCCATATAACCACCATTCGACTCTCTGATTCTGTGAATTTACTATTTTAGATCCCTTGTATAAGCATAGTAGTGCTGCAGTGAACAGGGGAGTGCTAATATCTCTTCACGATCCTGACTTTAATTTTTTGGGGGGTAAAAGAATGGGGAAAAACCTTCATGACATCACCCTTGGCAATTAGTTTATGAATGTGATATCAACAGCATAGGCAACAAAAGCAAAAATGGACAAATGGGACTATGTCAAACCAAAAAGCTTCTGTACAGCAAAGGAAATAATCAACAGAGTGGAAAAGGCAGCTTAAAGAATGAGAGAAGATACTTGCAAACCATATATCTGATAAAACGTTAATTTTTGAAATATATAGGAGCTCCTACAACTCAATAGCAAACAATACCAAAACAAATCTTTAATGGCCCCATTAAAAATAGGCTAAAGACCTGAATAGACATTTCCCCAAAGAAGGCATGTGAATGGCCCAAAAGTTTAAGAAAAGATGCCCCAATTCACTAATCATTAGGGAGATGATAATCAAAACTGCAATGAGGCATTGCCTCAAACATATGCAAAAGCATACTGGTCAAGAGCAAAAGTTATGTCAACAGTTTTTTGAGATGCTCAAGGCATTTTGCTTGTTGACTTTCTGGAAGGCCAAAGAATGATGACATCTGCTTATTATGAGAGTGTTTGGAGAAAGTTAGCCAAAGCTTTAGCAGAAAAACACCCAGTAAACCTTCTCCAGAGAGTCTTTGTCCACCACAACAGTGGTCCTGTTCATTCCTCTCAACAAACAAGGGCAATTTTTCAAGAGTTTTGATGAGAAATCATTAGGCATCCACCTTACACTCCTGCTTTGTCTTCTTCTCACAAATAAGATACCAAATTGTTCTCTAATCTTAAAAAATCTTTAAAGGGCACTCATTTTTCTTCAGTTCATAATGTCAAAAAGAGTGCACTGACATGGTTAAATTCCGAGGACCCCCAGTTCTTTAGGGATGGACTAAATGGCTGGTATCATCTCTTACAAAAGTTTCTTGAACTTAGTGGAGCTTATGTTGAGAAATAAAGTTTGTATTTTTTTTTTCCTTTTTGTCTTTTTTACTGACCGGTAATGGGATCGCAACCCTCAGTGTTACACCCATACCGGGGACCGGCAACGAGATCACAACCCTCGGTGTTGCGCCCGCACCGTGCTCAGCCAGTGAGCGGGAACCGGTCTCCAAATGGGATCCGAACCCTCAGCGGGAGCGCCGCCGCACTCCCAAGCGGCACACTCTCCAGTGCGCCACTGGGCTGGCCCTAAAGTTTGTACTTTTAATTTTTATCTTTTAATTCCATTTTCCATGAACTTTTGTAAGTCATCTTGTAGAATGATTTCATTCTTTTTAACAGCTGCATAGTACTCCTTAGTATAGATTTTTCCAAAGCTTACTAGGCCATTTTCCTGTTGATGGGAATTTAGGATATTTCCATTGTTAAAAGTAATGAGATTTATTTTTGCATCTTCTAAAACATCCCTTGATGCACACTCCCTTGTAAAACTTTCAGGTGCCTGTATCATAAAATTCAAATGGCATTTGAGGGGAGGTGAAGAAGATCTGGTCCTCATCTTCTTTTCTGTTATTTCTCACTGTTTCCAAGTATCTACCACAGCACATGCCCACTACCGAGCTTGTGTTTCCATCCCCTAAACAATCCTTGTGCTTTGGCTCATTCTGCATAAATCTCAATCTTTTTATCATGATCAGTTCTTCACCATCATCGTCACTTACCCATAAATAGTATTTATTACCTTCCAGCCATTTTCTAAGTGTTTTACATGTATCCAGTATTCCCCACCAATATATGATTGCCCTCATTTCACAGATAAAGAAACTACGACACAGAGAGGTTAAATAACTTGCCCAAAGTCACCTGGCTTGTAAATGGTACAGCTTGGATTCAAATCTAGGTAGTCTGGCTCCAGAGTCAATGCTTCTAATTACTCATCGTACATTCTCTCTTCTAAAAACCAAGTGCCACTGACCCTTTCAAGCCTTCTCTGACCATTACTCCACACCTCTACATTCATTCTTCTTGTTTGGCAAACATTTTTGGTCTCCCTACAATGTGTCACAATCTATGCTAGTTTCTGGGGATATATTGGTGAACAAAATGATACAGTCTACAGAAGGCGAAGAGGACAGACACGTAGCCCCTGTGATGAAAAGACACCCTTTTAGTCTTTCTCTCCTTTAGTGTGAGCTGCTCTGGGTCTGAGAGCCAGGATTGGCCCCACACCCTTCTCTAAGCCCCATGCTCCCTGAAGCCATATTAGTTCAGCTCCCAAGATTCATTCATCTCCTTTGAAAGAAGCTGAGGTCTCAGATGAGGTCCTTCCAATGATCTTTAGGTACTGAATTCCTGTTTCCTCCACGGGAACATCAAAGTCCTCGAAAAGTAGGTTTTCACTACGTATCAAGTGTTTCTCTGCACATAGTGGTGGGAATTAGAGTTACTAGCAAGTCTCTAGGTTTATCTGGCACCATATCTCAAATACTTTGTGGGTAAGACTTAAACAGTCTATATGGACCAATGTCTGTTAAGCATTGTCATCATTGAATGTTAATTAGGCAACTGTGATAAGCTAAAGGTTAAGAGAGATACCCGACAGCAACAACACAACCATTCCCCTAAAGGAGTATATAGTTTATATGAGGATGCAAAATACATGCATGAGAAGTTAAACAGAAGCATACAACAAGTACCTCTGAGGGTGTGGGTAGCAAAAGTTTTAAAGTGCCCTTTAACAACAAATTACAGCTTCAGTTCTTTGGACAAGATCTAATTTTCATATAGGAGGTTTTTTCACAGTGGCCTTATAGACAGAAGAAGAGCATCATAAGGATTTATTCTCCTCCTGTCCAGAGCAAAACAAGTCCTTTATTGATGTCAGTTTTTCCAGCTACCATATGAGAAACCAGAGACCATATATTAATTATCTTTCTAGTGTAAGGAAAATTGTACTTCGACAGAAAATTATCCATTGTCTAGAGCATGTTCTTTCAGGTTATTAAATGCTAGCCTTTCATTGAGAGTTATTTGACAATTCTGTAAGTTGTAGATAACTGTTAGCAATGTAAAACAATTCCTGCCTGTAGACATGCAAAAATTCCATAGGAGGGAGGTTCCAGTTGTGGAAGAGGCCAGTTTTGCCTCCAGCTGTATATTCATTTCAATATCTGCTCCGGACATTTGTAGAGTCTTTGCCTTCTCCTTTGCACCAGTAGTCACATATTATCAGTTCACTTGTTAATGAGTTAAAGAAATTCTTTAATGCCTTTTCACTTTACATCTGTATGAGAGTCATGATTTTATCTTTTCTGAAAATTTGAAAATGATCTTTTAACAGTTTTTCCATAGAAACTGTTTCTGGCATAGGACAAAGACTGATGCATGGTGGCATGCAATAAATGTTTGTTGAATGAATGACTAAATGAATAAATAAATGAAAAACAAGAATGTATAACCTCATTGCCATTAATATACTGTTAGTTCAAGCATGAGCATTATTGCCCACTACTTCCTATCTAATATCAATATTAGTGACAACTTGGATTTTACCCATGCCATATTCATTTCATTTTTTTTCTTAACTAGAAAAATATTATTTAGAAAAATTGGAAAAGATAAAAATGTATATAAAAATGCTAAAGCATCCCACAAGCTCTCTCCAGAGTAACCAGTGTTAATTCCTGGTTTATTTCCTTCGGCATCTATTCACTTAACAAGAATTTATTATGCACCTACTATGTGTCAGGCACTGCAACTATAGCAGTGAAAAAGGCAGACAAGGTCCCTACCCTCTTGGAGCTGACATTCTAATTGGTGGAAGGGGAGAAAAACTAGGCAAATAAACAAGAAAATCTCAGTAAATAAAGAGAGCATGCATGCTTCTCAGTGAATATTTTGAATCCATTTGTGTGAGTTGCAAACTTAGTTTTAAGTCATATACCCTTTAGTAACATCCTGTGCTCACAAGCATCAGTATGGAATTTGGTGTTTGAATCAGCACATGACTCTCTCTCTGTTACCACCTCTCTCTTCCACCCCACAATATGCTATAATCAGGTGTATGGAATTGAAGGTGGTCACCCCTGAAAAGTCGATAGCTCTGCTGCTCTGCACTGCTTCTGAGACTCAAAGTTGGGCTTTTGGCTTTAACATTCTCCAGGGGGAGCACAGAGTGATTTTCCCTGTAGAATGGCTAACAAGAAAGACATTCCCAGAGTGCAGGGCACTTGAAGGTCCCTTTGATCTGTCCTTCCAGGAGAAAGGGGCCAACCCATGGAGAGAGAGAAGCAAGTGTGGCTTAGGAGAAGGTGGGAAAACAAGGCAGCTCAGTCTGACATTTTTCTCTTGAAAAGGAGGCGCTCCCGCAGTCACGCCACACACATTTGGTGAGAAATCACAGTTTCCTGGCATCCAGACTTTGCAGTTCTCCTTTTTTTGCCAGAATTTTTCATTTACAATTAAAGAGTCCTCAATTTGAGATGTTTTATCAATTTTGAGGCTCTTATCTGAGATGAAAGTGTGTGTGTGTGTGTGTGTGTGTAAATTGTAGCCCAGCTCCCACACAGGAACTATGCTCTAAGATTGAAAAGAAAGGGAAATGGTTTGAAAGGCTTACATCCAATTGATTCCAAATCACAGCTTAGTATAGACTTATAATAAATTTCCTATGCGGCAAATTCATGAGTTGCTTCTTTCTATGAACTGGAACATGAGATCTGTGATCCTGTGATATATTATAATGGCCTTTTCATATGGTTAGAGGCAAGAGTAGTGACGTCTGTTTTCTCTCTCGCTCCCTCCCTCCCTGTGTCTCTCTGTCTCTAATTTTATGTCTTAATGTTTTTTTTCCCTGGGCAGTGGCAAATAGAACATTGTCTTAATTCAGGCATCTGAAAAAGATGTGAAAGGGCTTTTCAAATGCAGGCATTTGAGAAAAAATGCATTCTGATTTTAGAGCACGCCTTACTCACGTTATATTTATAATATGTATAATATGTAATATATACATATATATATAATATAATATATCCTATACATTACATTAGACCCACCTGGACAAAACGAAATTATCTCCCTGTATTAAGGTCAGCTGATTAGCAACTTCAATTCCATCTGCTACCTTAATTCTCCTATGCCGTGTGGCATAATGTATTCACAGGTTCAGGGTTTAGGATGTGGATGTCTTCAGGGGCTGTGATTCTACCTACCCCAATAGTCTTTGACACCCCACTCCCATTTCTTCTTTTATGCATTTAAGTGACGGTCAGTCATCCAATGAGTTAGCTTGTCTGAGTCACCCTTTCCTGGTAGGAGTAGAGGTTCCTCAGACCTGAGTTTGGTAGAAAACACAAATTTAAAAGGGGACCAAATCAGATAAATACACAGAGCAAAAAACTGATAGAAGGAATTGGAGAACAGGAGGCAGTTGAAAGCATCTAGAGTTAAAGAGATCCAGGGAATCAGAGAGGCAGGAAGTATGGGGCGAAGAGGGCATCTTGGGGGCTCTACTGGACCTATCTTGATACAGGCACATTTAAAAAATATTCATGTTGGTCACTATGAAGTGTGGGCCAATACTAGCTAAAGGAAAGAATGCCACAGAAATTATTTTAAAAAGCAAAAAAAAAAAAAAAAGCTAGGAGACTTTCTTAAATCATCTCCATTAGCAAGTCCAACCAGCTATGCCTTCCAAAGATATTTGGAATATATCATGTCTCCTTCTCCCTGTCTCTGGGGATCTCATCCTTGCTGAAGCCACCACGACTTCTCACTTGGATGATTGTAACAGCCTCCTGAATGGTCTCACTATTTTTACACTATAGTATAAACCCCCTATAGTACGAAGGCACTTAAAAATTTCATGGAAAAATAGAATGAAAAGAAAACAAACAATCTGATTAAAAAATGGGCAAATGAGCTGAATAGATATTTCTCAAAGGAAGAAATGCAAATGGTCAGCAAATATATGAAAAAAATGCTCAACGTCACTAATCATCAGAGAAATACAAATCAAAACCACAAGGAGATATCACATCACGCCAGGTAGAATAGCTATTATCAAAAAGACAGTATTCCATTGTGTAGATATACCACATTTTCCGTATCCACTCATCCGATGATGGACATTTGGGCTGATTCCAGCTCTTGGCTATTGTGAAGAGTGCTGCAATGAACATTGGGAAACAAGTATACCTTCGACTTGATGATTTCCATTTCGTATAACTTCGTATAATGTATGCTATACGAAGTTATTACGTGGAATTCCCCAAACCAGTTTTTTCACAAAAGCTCTGTTATTTTTAGTATTGACTTGAAAAACATGAGATTTTTTAGGATTGTATATATTATATCAGAAACACTATATATTCTAGCATATAGGGTAATTTCATGGGAAATACATAATAGTAGCAAAAAAGGGTTATTTCTTAACCAACTAGGATATACATTTTTCTTCCGTCATTCTGTGTGTGTGTGTGGGGGGGGGGGTTGTCTTTTGGTTTCATTTTTGGCGGCTGGCTGGTACAGGAATCAAACCCTGGACCTTGGTGTTACCAGCACCATGCTCTGACCAGCTGAGCTAATTGGCTGGCCCTTGCCTGTTGTTCCTGAGGAGACCAGTATAGGAGGAGGTAGGCACCCGTCTGCGAATGGGGACAAAGCACAGGGGACTGGCAGTGTTCCTTGGTTTCACACTGCCAAGCAGGAGGCCTTAATGTCCCACGTTGCAGGGGTCCTGACAAAAAGCCTGCAAAAAGACAAAACCCACTTGGAAAATGGAGCAGCAGCATAAGGACTTTGACTCTGATTGCAGAGTTGTCAGGTTGAAGAAAAGTGCTTATAGGATAGCAGAGAGATAAAATGTTTTAGTTCTCAGTATAATGAATTTTCACCAGTAGGCTTTATTTTCTCAATTCAGTTTCTTAACACAATGTGCATCTTCCTGTGAGTTCTTCCTTGAAAACAGATATTTCCCCAGTCGTCTTGTAGACCGGCTTTGTAGAGGTTGGGAGTTAGAGGTCATTGTTGTTAACTCTACTATGATCATTGCACACTGTATAAATGTACCCAAATATCACATTGTACTCCATAAATATATGTAATTACCATGGGTCAATTAAGAAAAAATAAATTAAAAAGAAAAAAATTTTTAGAGACAGAAGTAGGTTAGAGGTTACTAGAAACTGGGGGGAAAGACTAATGAGAAGTTATTGCTTAATGGGTACAGAGTTTACGTTTAGGTTGGTGAAAAAGTTTGGGAAAATAGAGGTAGTGGTTGCACGGCATTGTGAATGTACTTAACTCCAAGCACTTGCATGTTTAAAAATGCTTAAAATGGCAGTCCTTATGTTATGTATATTTTATCACAATAAAAAAAAATGGGAAAAAGTATAATACGAGTCTTTCCACGAATTTTTGAAGTACCCTCATATATTCTTTGCATAGCAGCCACAGTGAATTTTTTCTTTTCTTTTCTTTTTTAAAAATGACTGGTAAAGGGATCTTAACCTTTGACTCGGTGTTGTCAGCACCACACTCTCTCAAGTGAGCTAACTGGCCATCCCTATATAGGGATCCGAACCCGTGGCCTTGGTGTTATCAGCACCAAACTCTCCCGAGTGAGTCATGGGCCTGTCCTAGCCATAGTGAATTTTTTAAAAACATAAATCACACCATTATTATTATCCCCTTGCTTAAAACCCTCCAGTGGCTTTCCATGCCCCTTAGAATAAAATGAAAACTCTTTACCATAACTTGCAAGGTGAATCTCCAGCCCCTAACTTTTTATTATTATTATTATTTCTACTAACTAAGTTTCCAAAATCTGAAGTTTCCACCTCAGGACTTTGCATTAGCTGTTCTCTCTTCTTGAAATGCTTTTGGATTTTTGTGTAGCTGGTTTCTTCTTGTCATTCAGATCTCAGATAAATTTCACTTCCTTGCCCATTATTAACTTGCCACCCTCTTACTCTTTATTACTTCACTCAATTTATTTGAAAAGCACTCATCTTATATTTTTCTTTGTTTTCTCCTTCTTTTATTTATCTTCTGTTTTCCCCCAGTTTTCTCAGTTTTTTCCCCCTGTTTTCTGGAGAGCAGGGATCTTATTTCTTTCTTTCAAACTATACCCTTGCTTAGTGCTCATTACATGGCTTGGCATATACAGTAGGTGGTCAATAAATACTTATGGATCAAATGGATTAATTATATCATGACATCTCCTCCCTAGATTGGAGGCCAGGTATGATGGTTAATTTTATGTGTCAACTTGACTGTATCACGGGATGCCCAGAAATCTGATTAACCATTATTTCTGGGTGCATCTGCTAGGGCGTTTCCAGATGAGATTAGCATCTGAATTGATGGACTGAGTAAAAAGGATTGCCCTTCCCAGTGTGGGTGGGGGTTGTCCAAAGGCCCACCCCTGAGGGCCTGAACAGAACAAAATGGTGGAGGAAGGGGGGATTAGCCCTCTCTCTGTTTGACTGCTTGAGCTGAGACATTGATCTTCTCCTGCCCTCAACACTCCTGGTTCTCAGACTTGGTCTAGAATCTACACCATTTTCTCTCTGGCTCCGAGGCATTGGAACTACACCAACAGCTTTCCTGGGTCATTAGCTTTCAGACAGGAGATTTTGGGACTTCTCAGCCTCTATATCTCCTGAGCCGATACCTTATAATAAGTTTCTTTATGTATATGTACACACACACATATATATACACACATATGTATATATACATATATAAAAACAGTAGATATATATACTATGCTGGGTATTATATACGTACATACGTACACACACACACACACACACACACACACACACGCACGCACATATATGTCCTATTATTTTTGTTTCTCTGGAGAGCCCCAACTAATACACCAGGTTTTCTTTGGGAGATAAGGAATATTTTTGCATTGTCTATAGATTGTATAAGCTATTGCAAATGGGATGTGGGGGTGAGACCACTGACTTGCAAAGACATTTATTCCTGGGGTTACTGGCATTCAGCTATTCGTGCCTAAGTGACATTTATTCCCTCCCAGTCTAGTCAAAGCTATTGATCTCTAAATATGGCTCAGGTTCCACAGCCCCAGAGGCAGCTGTAATTAACTGCTTGAGCCTTGAAAAGGTTTTCTGAGCTAAACCAGAGCAACCAATGTCTGTAAATAGTAGTTAGCTGGGAGAAAAGGTAAAATTGCATGTGTCATCCTTTTTTCTATCATATGTATTTTGAGGTTCAAAGGGATTATATTAAAATAAATATCTCAGTGCTCTCATTTGTACCTGCCTTCAAAAGAGCAAAGAAAAAGCTTTTAAGTAAAGTAGGGTGGTGGATACCTCTCTTTATAAACTAAAGCCAGGGATGTTTGAGGAATAAAATAGCCATGCCAGTGAGATCCATTTCTCACCTGTCAACTATGCCCAGGTAGGCCCCCAGTGAGACATTCTACAGAAGCTAGTGCACTTAACTCTCAAGATAATTTTGAGGGTGTACATTGCCAGTCCTGTTTTCTAGATGAAGTGAAACTAAAGCTCAGGGATGACACACGGTTAAGTCATTCATTCATTCAAGAAATATTTATTAGGTATCTACTATGTAGCAGGGGTTGTGCTAGGCACTGAGTTTTCGATGATAAATAAAACAGATGACTTTAAAGCATTTATTCTGAATTATCTCAGACATACTAACAACATATTAAAGAAAAAGTATAATGAATATCCGGGTACCCAACACTTAGTTAAATAAACAAAACATTACCAGGAGGATTGAAGGTTCTACTTTGCATCCCTTTCTCATAACACTCCTTCCCTTCCCCTTAGGGGTAAACACTACTGCAACTTGGGTGTTTATCATTCTTATGCATTTCTTGGATTACAATTAATTTTTATCTTCTTTTTGCATGCTTATGTCTTTGAAATATCCTGCTGTGAATATGGATTCCTTTCAAGAAAAAACCCAGTAAAATTTATTATTTTTTAAAACCCAGCAGAGATGGTGGGAATCAGCAGTGAAAACAAAAAATCCCTTTGGGAACTTGCAGCCAATGGTCTTCCTTTGTCCTGGGGGGTCCTCTGATCCCCACTGCACCAGTTGTCCCTCTTGACCCCTCTCCCAAGATCTATGTAACCCTTGGCCAGAAAGTACTTCTTTTCAGGGCCTCTTGTCTCCTAAATATATTTAAAACACAGTGTTTGTTGACGCCTGGAGCTGGGCTAGTCAGGTCCCTGATGGGAATTTGTCCTTGCTCTTCTGCTGCTCTGTGGACACCCATGTTCTCAGGTCCACACTGACCAAGGGCAAAGAAGATCAAATGTTTAATTCTGACAGCAGGGAGGAAAGTCATGCAAATGCATTTCCAATACAAAAGCTGAAATTAGAGTGAAACTTTACCTTGCATTTTTTATTATGTGCGTTTTAGTCAACTTCTGTATTTGCAAAGACAGAGGGAATTAATATTTAATATGGGTACGAATATTTAATATGGGTGGAAGGAGAGGAAGGAAGAACCCATTTTCCATTATGTTTTAAAATCTTCAATTGTCTTAAAATATCAGCCTTTAATCTCTTGATTATGGGATAGACATGTTGCTGTTCTCTTTCTCATTGATGCTGGGCACCTTTAGACTCAGGCAGACTAAGCTTTAGCTCTGGCTCTGTTATTTATTTACTAGGGGACCCTGGGCTCAGTTTCCTCTTCTAAAAAGTGGGATTATAATATCTACCTCACAGGGATGCAATGAGGGTTCAGTAGAATGATTTAGGGCCATGAGATGAAAAAGGTATTATGAACCCTAGGAACCCAAATGGACCCTTGCCAACTTGTCTCCTGGAGGATGAGATGGGGACAGGGCGGCTAATTATGAGGGTACTTCAAAAAGTTCATGGAAAGATTCTTCTTAGTTTTCAATTCTATTTTTCCATGAACTTTTTGAAGTACCCTCATATGTCATAGGAAGGGTAAAAGGAATCTCCTTAATTTAAACAGACTGGCGTAGAAGAGAAAAGGAGGAGTCTGAAATTTTAAAGCTTCTATCTGATCTTTTGTGCTCCTTAGAAGCTGAGTCTCAGAATATCTGACACTTGGTTTTAACAGAGGTATTTTTTGTGTCTGCAAATATGAAGATAGATCCAAGGTTAAATTGCTCTGCAAAATAAGGGAGGGCCTGAGGATGAAGGAACCTGAGAAAACAGAGAACAGAGGAGGTAATCTTGCAGAGAAGATGGAGCTAATCAGCGAGGCAATGCGGAACCCAGGCCATGGAGAGCTGAGCTGAGTTGGGATTTCAACCCCAGTCCATCTGACACCAGGTGTCTGTTTTTTTCCACTGCAGCCTTATTCACCCCTTACACACACACACACACACACACCCTGCCTTGCGCTCATTGTCCTATTACTTGCAGTTCTCCTGAACACAATTTGAGTTTTCTGTGCTTTGTACTTGCTGACCCCTCTGTCTGGGGAGGGCTCATCTCTCCCTCACAGGTCTCCCTCTGTCAAAATTTCAACCATCCTCAAGTCCAACTCAAATGGCAGCTG
>NW_007736881.1:36247-50029 GCF_000696425.1 Galeopterus variegatus
GAGGGCTCATCTCTCCCTCACAGGTCTCCCTCTGTCAAAATTTCAACCATCCTCAAGTCCATCTCAAATGGCAGCTGCTCTCAAAGCTTTCCCCAGCTCCTGGGCTACCTCTGCTCCAGCACATGTGTGCCTTGCACACATCATGTGCATAACTAGCACACATCTGTTATGTTGACCTCCCGCCTCCCAGCTTTAGGTATTCGTGGCCTTGGTCCTTTTCTTACAGTGGGATGTGGACTTCCTGAGAAACAGAAATGGGTCTTATTCACTTTTGCCTGTAAGCTGCAACTTAAAATAGCATGGTCAGGGAAGGTCTCACCAGGAAGAAGCCATTTTGAACAGCAAAGACTTGAAGGAGGTGAGGGACAGAGCCATATAGGTATGTGGGGGACAGCACTGTAGTCAGAGGGAACAGCCAGTGCAAAAGCCCTGAGGCAGGAGCAGTCTTGGCCTGTCAGAAACAGCAAGGAGGCCAGGGTGGCTGGGACAGAGTGCACCAGGGTAAGAGCAGAGACAAGGACTCAGACTGTGTAAATCCTTACAGGCTATTGTGTCAGTCCAGGCTTTGACCCCAAATGAAATGGGGAGGCCCTGGGGGCTTTTGAGGAGAGGCGTGGCATGGTCTGACTTGTGTTTTCCCAGAATCATGCTGGCTCCTGTATGGAGAATAGACTGCAGAAGAGCAGTGTGAACGGACAAATGACCAGACGAACAAATAAATAAATGAATGCCTTAAGGGAGGTGGGGTCAGGTTACTTTTCCTTTTGACATAAAGAGACAAGATTTTAAAAATAGAACTGACTAGAGACTACCAAGGAAGTCTTCTCTGAAGGTTAAGCTGGCTTCTGAGAAATGTCAGCACTTCTTGGTCCTAATGAAGAGTCTTCCCCCTGCCCCCAATTTTATTTTCAAAGCTAGATGAGATGTGAGAATTGTTTCTCTCTCTCTCTCTCTCTCTTCTTGGTCCTAATGAAGAGTCTTCCCCCTGCCCCCAATTTTATTTTCAAAGCTAGATGAGGTGTGAGAATTGTTTCTCTCTCTCTCTCTCTCTCACATACACACCATGGTGTAATGGAACTGTGATAGTTTTCTCTTTGAAGACTGGGTTTTATTCCTAGCTTTGGCCCTTACCAGCTCTCTGGGTCTCAGTTTCCTCCTTCACAAAGTGGAGCTAATAATGTCTACCTCACCTCACAGATTTGTGTGAGAAACAAATAGGTTACTAACAGTATTCCAGAACTTTCTTCATCATAAAGATTTTTTGAAGAAAATCTAGTTAAACATACATGGCTTCTTGGCCCTCATCCCAGGACTGCTAATTGAAATCTTCAGGAGAGGAGCCCAGAAATGTGGATGTTTAAGAAGCTTCCAGGTGATCCTGGTAACCAAGCCAGTTTGCCACACACTGGGCCATTGTAGATGGCAGAGCTTTGTAAACTGTTAAGTGCTCCTCAAATGCCAACCTCAGATTATCATCATTTTCACTTCCTGTCACTAACCCTGCACACTCGGCAGGGTTGGTTTCCAGAGTCAGCTGGTATACGCAGGACCCGCTTCATGGGTCTGTGACCTGCACTCAAGACCCCATACTTAGGAGGAACCCACACATCTTCAAATTCTTAATAGATGTTTAACAAGGAGCCTCACATTTCCGTAGTACACAGGATACTGCAAATTATTTCACTGGTTCTGGATGTGCAGAGACATTACAAGAAAGCCAGTTGAAAACTGGAATTCCTTATACCTTTGTATATAGCATTTGGTAGAATTACCACGCATGTCTCCATAAATTAACTCACTAGCATTTTACATCAACCTTGTGAAATGGATATTTTTATACCCGGTGTTCAGGTGAAGAAATTATTGAAGACATTATTAGCTCCACGTTGTGAATGAGGAAACTGAGACCCAGAGAGTTTGGTCAAAGCCTCTGAGTGCTTGAAGGATGCAGTCACGGAGCACAAAATGAACTGGTGGTGAGTCTTAAGGCCTTTTTATCTCCAGCAATTGATAGTTGGTTCCATGGTTTACAGATTCTTGGTTCCTCCTGAATTAGACTCTCAGGGAGAGGAGCCTGGGAATTAGCATTTTAAAACAAGTGTTCTATGTGATTTTTATAAAAATTGTCAATTAAGTTTGGAAAATTCTGGTTTACAGTAATTACCAAACTCATCCGTTCCCAACCTGACTGTGGAAATTGTTTAAAAATTCTTATTCCATGGCTCTTCTCTGAGATGCTAAACTTGCATCCCTAAAGTAGGGAAAACTTTTAAATCCATTGTACTGGCCATTTGGATGTTCCTCCTGGGTTCAAAAGTGCTGACATCAATGGTTGATTTGGACTCCATCTCCTCCGTCGCTCAGTGACAGCATCCACCGTTGCCTGGAGACGGCATACTCTGTGAAGAAGCAAAAAAGGAAGATCACACCATATCACAACTGAGTTGTATACTGGTGCTTTCTTTCTGATCATACTGCCTTACAATTTGCCCCTGGTCAACTGGCCTCTGGAGCACCTCTGGATTCCCTGAAAAAGACAAAGACGGAATCAGTCCATGTGATTGTGGACAGGTTTATCTCTCTGAAGTTCAAGGAAAGAGAGTAGGTGAAGGCAATGAGGCCTGTTGATGCTCATCTTTCAGAATCAGATCTTCTTTATGCTACCCCTTTCTAAAAATCTGGATCCAAGACAAGCATCTCACTTTTGAAGATCCCAAGTTGACCAACTTTTACAGACCAGAGGAGGAATCTAGGTCCCTCTTATGGTCTTCCGTGACTCCAGGCAAGATGAATCTAGGGTATTAATAGGGATATTCTAAAACAATTAGCTTTCCCAAAGGAAAACTATAGCAAAGACTAGATGTCAATATCTTAAGGCAATGAGTCTCTAACTTTAATGTGCATACGGATCACCTGGGGATCTAGTTAAAATGCAGATCCTGTTTCAGCAGGTCTGGGATGGAGCCCAAGATACTGCATTTCTAACAAGCTCCCAAGTAGTGCAGATGTTGCTGGTATACAAACCACTCCGAAAGGACTGAGGTCTCAAAGCGCTATGCTTTAAGATAACCGACAAGTCCCTGGCAATGAACGGAGGATGAAGAATTCTCAGCCATTTCTGTTGGCCAGATAATGTATTCTGCATATTTTAATATTAAATACTATATAACCTAATGCATGCTAACTCATACTGTTAGAACCTACCCATACAGTCCTCATTAGCTGTATTAATGACAACTAGTGTTTATTTAAAAAATATCCATAACATGCATGGGAACAGAAGGAGGCATCGAGGAAGAAAGTGAAGGGATGTAGACTGATTCTCTGTAATTCTTTGGTCTCATGGTCTGGGGTTTGAGAAATAAATAATTTGAAAATCAAAGGAAAGTCTACAGGTATATGCAGCAGGAAGTCATGGGGAATCAGAGAGAAAGGCTGAAGGTAAAGTGAACTTCGCCCTCATGGTTTGTTTTTATCCAGCCTATCTAGTTAATTGACTCTCAGATGGACATGCATAGACCTGAGACCTAGGAAGAACTCAGACTTGAAGATCCTGCCTCCCAGCATGACTGTAAGTATTATCTAGAATTAGCAAAGTGTCTTAGCTTATTAATTGATTTTCTAAACATTCAACCAATATTTAATGAGTGCCTATTACGTGTTAAGGAATAACACACAGTCAGAAAAGCAGATGCTATCCTTGCCCTCATGGAACTTAAATTCTAGCAGGGTAGACAGACTCAAGTCCATTAAACTTATGAATGAGCAAAATGCTAAGGATGCTGTGGGTGTACTGCTCAGAGCTTCCTGGCTGGTGTATCCATCCTGCAGCTTTTGCCTGCTTAACAGCTCACACCTACACCCTTGTACAAAGACTGCTATTGGGCAATTGGATTTGCCTTGAAGTTTTTGTCTCCCACCCCAGGGCAGCCCCCAGTCAGTGACTGACTGATGTGGGGATACAAGATACCAGCTCCCTCGCACAAGGTGGGACTGATTCAGTGGAGCATGTTATGCTCCAGAGCTCCCAGAGGGACAAAGGAGGCCAGATGTCATCTGAATTACATCTTTGTTTGGCTTTTCTCATGTCCTATCCTACCTCCCTAAGTCCCTCAAGAGTTTCTTCTGAGAGTATTGCCTTAGTGAGTCAATCAATTGTACAAGAATCCTCAGGCTTTGCTTCTAGGGAAGGTGACCTGAGATACAAGACAATTCTAGGTAGAAATTAGGACTACAAAGGAATAGAACCGAAGAGGTGTTACTGAGCATTCCCGGGGAAGAAGATCTTATTTTAGGTCAGGTGTCAAGGACAGCCTTTTGGAGGAGGTGGTACTTGAGCTGAGACCAGAATGACAGGGCGAGTTGCTTTTGCTCTGGCCTGGGGAGCAGCATTTCAGACAGAGAGGAGAGCTATAGAGACCTCAGGAGGAAATGAACAAGGCCTGTGTGAAGGCCTGGAAGACAGCCAGAGGGTGGTGTGTAGGAGGAGAGGGGAGAGTGGAAGGAGGCGTGGCCAGGGAAGCAGCAGCAGTGCCCTTTTCCATAAGCCTGGGAAAGGATTTGGACTGTCCTCCAAATGTGATGGGAAGCCACTGGAAAGAGGTGAGGCCTGACTCAGGTTTTAATAAGATCACTTTATGTGTGAGTCTATTTTCTGTCACTTATATAGAATATCTGAAACTGGGTAATTTATAAGGAAAATAAATTTATTTCTCACAATTCTGAAGGCTGGGAAGTCCAAGGTTTGGAGGGGTGGGGGTGGGGGGGCGTCTGGCGGGGGCCTTCTTTCTGGTGGGCACTCTCTGTAGAGTCCCATGGCGAGGCAGGGTATTACATGGCGAGAGGGTAGAAGGTGTTAATGGGCTCACTTGCTCTCCACTAGTGCCACTTCCCAGATAACCCATTTATCCATTAACCATTAATTCACAAATGGATTAATCTATTCATGAGGGCAGAGCCCTAATGATCCAATCATCCCCCAAAGGCCCCACCTTTCAAAGACTGTAGTCAGATTTCTCACCCTTTTAACCCTGCTCCAAGGGGGATCAAGCTTCAATATGAATTTTGGGGGGACATTCAGTGTATAGCACCCTGGATGCTCTTTGGAATATAGATTATAACTCCATGCCTGGAATAATAGTTGCTAAATAAATAGTAGCTCTATCTGCAGCTCAATTACCATCTTTCAAACGTATCTTAGAAAAGATTCCTGCATTAGGAGGGAAAATTGACATGACTGGGACCCAAGGGCTACTTGAAATAAATTATAACTCCCCAATTCAGTGACCTCTTTTGATAGTAATCCTGGTGCCTCCTGATTCACTTGCTAGAACTTTTTGTGATTATTGTGTTTCACTGATTGGAAAAATTGAAAAGTCATAGTTTCAAGCACATAGTTATCCCTTTGGAAGATTATTATGTTATCTTATTTTTCTTTTATTGACTTTTAATATAGAAATATGAGACATAGTCTTTCAGGAATTGGGTGAGGACATGTCTTCTTAGATGAGAGGTGGAGGCATACTGAGCAGAGAGTACCCTTGAAAGTAGTAATGCCCAGCAGCAAGGTGTGAGGGAAAGAGTCCCGGCATGGGAGTATGTGAGTGCCGGTGGTCTGAGTCCCGGTCTTGACTCTTACAGAACTGAGTGACTTTGGGGAATTGACTTGTCTTCTCTGGGCTTTCACAAAACTCCTATAATGTTCCTTTCCCCTAGGGGGACCTGTTACTACACTATTTTCCAGAAATGAACTTTCTACTTTAGTTGGTCCATCTCACTTCCCTTCCTTGGTGATGTGATTGGTAGATTCTTTGGTGATTTAGCTTCAACAGCAAAATTTGCAAAGAACCAATTTTGACACAACTAGATTGTGATGTAGTATGACCTTTCTTTTACCTCTACAGGCAAGCACCCAGTCTCCAAGCAATCGACTCCCCATTGTTCTCCACTAAAAATTCTTATTTTAAACAACTTCTATTGTATTTTTTAATTACAGAAGGAATACACCCATATTATACAAAAAATTATGCAATCCAGGCAAGCTAAACAATTGTTCAAAATAATGGCTGAGATTGATGGTAAGCCTTAGGTGCTAGGCACTAGTTACACATATATAGCATTATATCATTTTATTCTCACTACAGTATTACAAGGTGGAGCCCATTATTATCTCCATCGTAGGGAAGAGAAAATAGGTTGAGTGGGGTCAAGTAGCTACTCAACTAGGCAGCTAGTATGTAACAAAACTAAGTCGAACTCAAGTTGTCCGACTCTAAAACTTGAGTTTTTAACCACTCAGATATTGTCGTGCCACTTAGGTAAACCATCTTTAATATTTGGTACGTAGCCTGACGTATTTTGTTATATATGCAATATGCATGTGCGTAAGTAAGATTTTTTCCAATTTTATCATTCATTGCATATATCTTATTTCCAACCAAAGGTACAAATATGTATGTATGTATGTATGTATGATCTCACATACACACATGCACAGTAGGATATAAACACCATGAGGCCAAGGATTGTGGCTATCTTGTTCACTCCTTTATCCCTAGCACTTAGAAAAAGTGCCTAGAATGTAGCAGGCACTCAGTGAATATTTGTTGAATGATGAGCTAAATAAATAGTAGCTTAATCAGCTGCTTTTATCTATAAATAAATAAAAGTTTTCTAATCTGATTCTTTCCATGAAGCAATATATATCATGAACACATGTGACATTCACTGTTTTAGCAACACCTCATTTTTAATGGCTGCACATGGTTATAAGTGGACATTTTCAGTCCTTGTTTTTTTATTATCTCTTGGGAGCATTTTGAAACATTCTCTTTCCTTGGCTTCAGGAATTCTATGCTTTCCTGGTTTTCCTGTGATCTTTCTGGCTATTCCAGTATCCTTTACCTTCTCATCTTGCACCTTTCACTCCAGTCCTTGCATGGTGAAGATTCTCAGGACATGGACCTAGGCACTTCTCCCTCCTCTCTCTCCACACTTCCTGGGGAAACTAATCCACATCTTTACCTTCAGTTAGGACCCTACCATCTTCCAGGTGCACGCTAGGTGCTCCATATCCAGATGCTTTCAGTTAGGCATCATTAAATTTGGAAGCACGGAGAGGCTGCATGATTTCACCAGTGTCACACAGCTGTAAAACAGAAGGGCTAAGGTTGTAAGTCAGATCTATCTGATCAAAAACCAGGAGCTCTCTGCTCTGTATTCTCCAGAGCACTTAACACAGAACATCTCTTGCTCCTTTATAACTGCTTGTGGAAGCAGTAAATCTTCCTTTTTAATCTGCAAGAATTATATTTGTGAGTCATTCTTCTGACTAAATGTATTCTCTCTTACAGTCTCCATTTCTCACCCTCTCCTCCTTTCTCTCTCTTTTTTTTTTTGAATGCTCAAACCCGGCAACTGGAGATTTCAACCCAAGTGAAGTTTGAATTTCAGTGTCTATTTTGTAACTGAGAAGCAGTTAACATCCCCTAATTGAGTTTTGGCTGCCCAGGAAGATCCTGAACCTAAGCCAGTCAAATCATTACACTCTGCTGGATCAAATAATTAAAACAGGGGTGATTGGCTTTAAGTCACTGCTCATTCACTTTCTGCTCCATTTGGGAAACCAGGAAAAACCCGAGAGGCTTCATGGCAACAGTGCCTCTGGGCTACCACCTCGCCTCTCCATCCCTACCTCTGGCACCCTTACCCCACATGGGCACAATTTCTCACCCCAGATCCATGGAGAGAAACATAACCATGGAAGTAGAGGCTGGGCTTTGGGGATTCCAGGAACCACATGGAGGTTACACTGTAGGGCATCCCAAACCATGCAAATGAATGTGTGTACAGGAATGAGACTCGAGGCTCACCGGGAAATGCCAGTCATGCCTTTGTTTCAAACGAACCTTGCTGCATAATTCTGAGCATTGAGAGAAAAAATATGCCCCAGCACATCTTGGCATTGGTGTTGGTAATGTCTCAAATAAGGATTCAAATCTCAGAAATCCTACAATATACTGAAACGGTCCATTCCATACTGTGCAATAGAACTTTCTGTGATGATGGAAATGTTCTATGTGTATGTTGTCCATCATGGTTGCTACTAGATGCGTATGGCTCTTGAGCCATTGAAATGTGACTAGTACCATGAAGAACTGAATTTTAAATTGTATTTAATTTTAATTAACTTAAATGGCCATATGTGCAGTTGTTTGAAGGAAAACAAAAGCAAGAAAAAGAATACTTGGAGAGTGCGTGGAAGGTAAAAAAAAAAATAATAATGCTAGGTGGTGAGAATACAGCAGGGTGCAAGACACACATGTTCCTGCCTTCATGAAGCTCATGGTCCAAGGGAAAAGGCAGATAGTAATAAAATAATCCTACAAATAATCACAATTGTGAAAAGTGCTGCAACAAAAGGAAAGTATGTTTTGCTATGAAAGTATGTAAGAGTATTTCACCTAATCTAATGCAGATCTAGTCTATTGCTGAATCTCTTTCTGTACCATCTGTCATACCTATTTATCTATTCGTTTTTCTTTCTCTCTGTTATGGGCTGAATTGTGTCCCACCAAAATTCATATGTTGAATTCCTAGTATCTAGTTTCTCAAAATGTGACTGTTCTGGGAGATAGTGTTTTTAAAGAGGTAATTAAGTTAAAATGAGGTCATGTGAGTGGGCCCTAATCTAATGTAATTGGTGTCCTTTTAAGAAAAGGAGATTAGGACACAGACACACACAGCCAATCAGGTGAAGACACAAAGAGAAGATGGCCACCTACAAGCTGAGAAGAGAGGCCTCAGAGGAAACCAATCCTACTGACACCTCCATCTTAGACTTCTATGCTCCTGAACTGTGAGAAAATAAATGTCTGTTCTTTAATCCACCCAGTCTGTGGTATTTTGTTACAGCAGCACTAGCAAACTCATACACTCTCCATCCATTCACCCAGTAATTATCATTTCTTTTAGTCAAGTCATGAACTTCAAACATACTTAAGAGGACCATATTATTTTATTTTCTTCAGCATATATCATTATTATTATCATTAACCTAAATGGACACAGATAATAGTTACTTTTTCTGACCTCCCAGCTTGTGCTAGGCCCTTTATACTTATTTTCTAATTTAATCCTCCCAGGCAGCTTAGACCTAAGTAAAATATACAAAATCATATAATCAGTAAGTAAAAAAAAAAAAAAAAAATCAAGTCTTAAATCCATGTCTCTCTGTCTCTCAAAGTATTTGATGGTTTAACTCAAAGAAGCCAGAAGTTTATGTTCCTTCCTGCCCACTCAGCTTCATCCACAAAAGGTCTAAACCAGGGACGAGGCAGGAGTAATTAATACACGGCCTCTCTTGAAATGAGGAAGGGAAAGAACTCACTGCATTGTGAAAACTTGTTAGCCTTCTCGATCATAAAACACTCCCCTGCCGTGTGTACTCTGCGGCTGTTAGGGAGAGACATATGGAGTGTGATGACGAGCCTGGCGTTGGAGCCACGGAGAACTAGGTTCAAATCCCAGCTCTACCACTTACTGCCTGGTAACCTCAGGCAAATTATTGAACTGTTTAAGTTTTCTCTACTATGGAATCAGGATAATGGTATGTATCCTCAAGTACGAGGAACAAAAAGAGAAAGAGAGAGTAGAGTCGTGGTTACCAGAGGCAGGGAAGGAGGGGCGGCCAAGGAAAGGTTGGAAGACTTGTACAAAGTTATAAAGCTATAGCTAGACAGGAAGAGTAAGTTCTGGTGCTCTAGGGCGACTATAGCTAATAATATTGCATTGCATATTTGAAGATAACCAGAAAAGGGAACCTTGAATATTCTAACCACAAAGAAATGATAAATATTTAAGTGATAGATTTGGTAACTATTCTGATTAGGTCATTATACAATATATGCATGTATTGAAACAACAAACTGTACCCCATAACCACATAGAATAAGAAAAAATTAGAATTTAAAAAAAGTTAATGGAAAAATAGAATTAAAAGATAATATGAATCTTTACATTAGCTTTTGAAATGCCCTCATATATCCATCTGTTCAACAAATATTTTTCAAAAGTGAATGTGGAGTATGTGGCTTCCACTGTGGTAGATGGTGGGGATACAGATGGCAAGACACACGTGGTCCCTGCCTACATGGAGGTCGTGATCTAAGGGAAAAGACAGATTATCAGTCAAAGAATCGTACAAATGATTAACTACACTCATGTTAAGTGCAGCAGAGAAAAAGTGTGGTGTGCTACGAGAATACCTAATAAGGGTATTTGAAGAGGTGATGTTTATCCTGAGATCCAGAGAATTGAGGAGGAATTGGCCAAGTCAAAGAAGTGCATGAAAATCCTTTTCCACAGAGGAAGCATCAGGTTTGAACGTCCAGGAGAAGTTTGGTGTGTTTGAGAAGCCAGTGATGGCTGGTGTGGCTGGATCAGAGAAGATGGACATGTGGGTGGGTGCCGGCGAGGGTGTGGCGTGGAGCAGTTCCTGAACATTGGGCAAGGGCAGGATGAGAGAGAATCTGAGGCTGGGTTGAGAGTTTTGGTTTTAGGTAAATAGTGACAGCAAGAATATCAACAACAATAAAGGCTAACGTTTATGTGTGTTCATTATGTAATAGGCACTGTTCTAGGAACACCACACATGTAATCTTATATATTTATCTTCACGACACCCAGCGAGATGGGCACTTCTATTATGCTGATTGTAAAGATGAGGAATATGTAGCTCGGCAGATTTAGAAATTTCACTAAGGTCAGACTACTGGTCAGTTTTGGAGCAGGCACTTGAACTTGAAGGTCTGCGTGGCTCCAAATCTCTAAGTTTCTACCACGATTTTGTTCTGCCTCCCGTGTAATGAAGAACCGTGACTACCGTTACTACTGCTACTACCATTGGCACTACTTCTACAAACTACTACGACTTGTACTTCTATTTCTAGTACTACTACTACTACTGCTACTGTGTTTACTTTTACTTTGAGTATTTCTACTTTTACTACTTCTACTTTGTCTACTACATTTACATATTTTACTTCTACTACTACATCTGCTATTACTATTTTTCCTATTTCTTCTATTTCTATTACTACCCATATTTACCATCATCATCGCTTTTTCCCCAGAGCCTACAAGAGTTGAACTTCTGGTCTCTGACCATGAATGTAAACTTGACTTCCCCATGAAAAATCTAGATGAGACATAAGGCATTCTCAAATGAGTATGCATTAGCACAAACATTACTGAGCTAAATAAAATGGATTATCGTAACATATAATCTAGGATTTTCAGCACTGAAGCGGGAAATGTGACTTTGTTTGTTCGTTCCACATAAGCTTGTCTTTATCCTAACTTTCTCCTGCTTAGAAGCTGTTGTTATGTGAAACATAGTATCCCCAAGTCTAAAGATCAGGATATTCCTGGATCTGATGTTTTCTACCTCCCTTTCCCTTCATTTTTCCAGGTTACGGTGCTTCTATAATGCGCTGTTGTTATGTGAAACATAGTATCCCCAAGTCTAAAGATCAGGATATTCCTGGATCTGATATTTTCTACCTCCCTTTCCCTTCATTTTTCCAGGTTACGGTGCTTCTATAATGCATTTCAAAATAGGCTTTCCATGATTTTTCTTTCTTTAAAAGTCTGTACTGTGGATAGGGCCTGCGGAGAAGAAAAGGGACATCATAACGCAATTATCTTTGTGGTTGGCAGATTGGAAGGTGCCATTGCAGGGACTGAGTGATGTAAGAGGAGATCTCTGACTCATTCACTTAATTATGATATTAATAGCATCAAAAATTCCTATGGGTGGTGATGGGACACAATAACTAACTACATTGTATATTGACAAAAGAAAAAAAAAAAAGAAAAAAAAATTCCTATGGGGGTGGGGAAGTGGGGAGCCTTTGGTCTCTATTGTTCCATGGTGTATAACTTATAATACTCAATGTATATTTTTGGAATGTTTTAAACAAAATTTTTATTAAAAATATAAATTTAAAAAATTCCAATAATTTGAAAATATAAATGAAATAAAAGTCTCCCTCCACTCAGATCTCCCATTACCCTCCCAGGACAACCATTGTTAATGGTCTCTTGTGTATTTCTCTAATATATTTTCTATGCATGTACAAGTACATGTATGATCTTTTTTTTTTTTTAACACAGAAGAGATAAAACTAAGCACACTGTTTTGCATCTTGTATTTTTCACTAACTGTCTCCATATAAAATATTCAGATCTGGCTTCTTCTATTTTTTTTCTTCAAATAAATGTATACTGTCATCTACAAAATGAGACAGTTCCAACCCAATTAAAAAATTTAAGAACTCTCCTATAGATGGACATTTAGGTTGTTTCCAGTCTTTCACTTTTAAAAGATGTTGCCATGAGCTTCCTTGTGCATATATCTTTATGCATTTTTGCAAGAATATAAGTAGGGTAAATTTCTAGGACATGTGTATTATGGTGTGTGTCATAGTGGCTAAAATGCCTTCATGGAGGCTGTACTGATTCTCACACTCACCATTTCCTCATGTTGTCACTAACATCGTGCATTATAAATTTCTTTACATTTTTCAGCCTGCTGACACTGTCTCCTTGTTTTAATTTGCATTTGCAGTTTTTAATTATAAGAGAAGTTAGGTGTCTTTTCATATGTTAATGAGCCATTTGATTTTTTTTCTTCCACCTCTCTGAACTACTTGTTTGTGTCTGTTGCTGGTTTTTCTACTTGGATATCAGCCATTTTCTTATTTCTTTGAAAGAATACTTATTCAATGAAAGAAATTGGTCCTTTCTCTGTCATTGGAGTTGCAAAAGTATTTTTTTTCCTCAGCTTTTTATTTTTCTTTTGACTTTATTTTGGCTAGGCAGAAGTATATTTATTCTGATTGATTAAAATGTCCATAATAGTTTCTAAAGGACAGCCAATCCTTTAGATCTTTCATACAACATTCTCTTAATTCTTTGATTCATTCACCACATTTGGCCTAAGTACAAACTAGACAATGGATCCCAGTGGCCAGAAGATGGCACTCTCGATTTAGATACTCTTAGAGATTTAAACAATTTTTGTCACCAAAATGACAAGGCTGGAGAGATTCCTTATGTTTAAGCCTTCTTCTATCTCTGAACATGTCCTTCTCTCTGTCAAAACTGTCCTAGATCTCAAATTCTCCTGGCTCATGCCCGACCTCTGCTTCCACACTTGGATCAATCTTTTGACCCGTCAGACCACTCTGCTCCCCAACCACCTCCTTACACTCCAGATCCTTCACCAGCCCCTTCACCTCTTCTCTCTCCTCCTCATACCTGGTCTTGAGATGCTCATCCTCAGCCACCTAACTCCTCTCCTCCTCCCCCTTTGTCAGGTAACAACACCACCTCAGCTCCAGCTCCTTTATACCCCCTCCATGAAGTAGCAGGGACAGGGGGAATTGTCCAGGTCCATATCCCCTTTTCTTTTTCTGATCTCTCCCAAAGCAAAAATGACTAGGATCTTTCCAGTCTGACCTGGACACATAGCTTAAGGAATTCAGATGTCAGATATCTCACCCAGGCTAATGATCTCACCTGGCATGATGTTTTCATGATTCCTCACTTATGCCTTGTCCTCCAAGAATAGGGAGCAGGTCTGGATAATGGCTCAACAACAGGCAGATGAGGTACATGCTCAAAATAATAGGCAGCCTGTGGGGGCCATTGCTGTCCCTCACACAGACCCAAATTGGGACTACCAGGCTGGCCACAGGGACCAGGATCTCTGGGATAACA
>NW_007736881.1:50978-53259 GCF_000696425.1 Galeopterus variegatus
ACAAGCTTGGAGAATTCACACAGGGAACCACTGAAAATCCCAGTGGGTTCTTAACCTGCCTCTCTGAGGCTTTACATAAATACACACGTATAGACCCAAACTCCCCTGCAGGCATGGCCCTCTTACACTCTCGTTTTATTACCCAATCAGCCTCTGATATTAAAAAAAAAACTAAAAAAACTTAAGGATAGTCCAAATATGACTGAATGAGACCTCCTCAATGCAGCTTTCAAGCTTATTAACAATTGGGAGGAGGAGGAGAAGAAGGATCATTACAAAAGAGCAAATCAGACCAAATACCAGCTCCTGGCTAATGCCATGTGAGGCTCACACACTCTTAAGTTGGCTGCCTCTAGGGGAAAGCCACCTGGGAACTGCTTTATATGTAGTCAACCAGGCCACTGGGCACAGGCCCGTCCTAACCCCTGGTGCCCTTCTGGGCCCTGTCCTCACTGCAAACAGCCAGGTCACTGGGGGATTGACTGTTCCACCCACCAGAGAGGGAGTGGCCTAGTCCCCAACCCACAGCCTTTGGCTTCGTGGCCATCCTTACTGGAACTTCTTAGATTCACCCAAGAGGAGGACTGATGATGCCCAGGATCCGAGGCCCCCATGGAGATCACCACGTGTGAGCCCAGGGTAACTCTCCTCATGGCAGGTAAACTGATCCCTTTTGTCATTGATACAGGGGGCACTTACTCTACAGGACCAAAAACCCCATCCTCTATCACAATAGTAGGGGTCACGGGGTCAGAATACCGCCTATGGATCACTCAACCCCTTTCCTGCACCCTGCATCATACCCAATTCACACTCAAATTCTTGATAATGTCTCAATGCCCTGTCTCCTTATTGGGGTGGGACATCCTTTCCAAAGTCAAAGCTGCCCTTACCTTAAACACTTTAACTCCAGCTACAATACTCCTGTTATAGGCTACAAAGTTAATCCTATCCAAGTTAATCCAAAGTTACCTCCTCACCCTCCATCGCTACTCATCACCCTCCCATCTTTGTGAGGCTGTGGGATCCTTCTTCTTTCCCTAATGTCCCACAATACACCATCACTAATAAACACCTAATAGGGTTAAAGCCCTTTTTAAACAAACTCCTCTATCACAATAGTAGGGGTCACAGGATCAGAATACTGCCCACGGATCACTCAACCCCTTTTCTGCATCCTACATCACATCCAATTCACACACAAATTTTTAATATATCACACCCAACTCACACACAAATTCTTAATAATTCCTCAATGCCCAGCCCCCTTACTGGGATGGGACATCATTTCCAAATTCAAAGCTACTCTTACCCTAAACACTTTAACTCCAGCTACAATACTCCTGTTCCAGGCTGCCCCAGACCTGGCCCCTGAGGCTTCCACCTTCCCCTTCCCCTTGGACAAGGTTAATCCCATAGTATGGGGCACTTCTTCTCCCTCCATTGCTATGCACCATTCCCCTGTCCTTGTTAAGTTGCAGAACTCCTTTGTTCCCTAATGTCCCACAATACCCCATCACTAACAAATACCTAATAGGCTTAAAAGTCATCATACACAAACTCCTTTCTTCTCATCTCTTACAGCCTATCCACTCACCATTTAATATACCCATCCTTCTGGTTATAAAGCCTAATGGCTCATACCATTTAGTTCAAGAACCCAGGGCCATTAATGTGGCTGTTTTACCCATAACACCAATCGTTTCTAGCCCCCTATACTGTTCTATCCACAATCCCAGCCATAACCCATTTCTTCTCTGTACTTGACCTCAAAGATGCCTTTTTTTCTATCGCTTTACACCCTTCCTGTCAAAACCTGCTCACCTTCACTTGGACTGATCCTGATACATGTTGTTCCCAACTACTCACCTGGACAATACTACCTCAGGGGTTTTTGTATAGTGCCCACTTCTTCAGCTAGGCCTTAGCACAAGACTCATCTGAACTTCCTCCAACCTCTAGCACTTTAATACAATATGTGAATGACCTCCTCCTTTGTAGCCCCTCATATGAGGATTCANTATCACCCAGTCTTATGATCTCACCTGGCATGATATTTTTATGATTCTCACTACTACTCTGTCCCCCAAGGACAGGGAGCAGGTCTGGATAATGGCTCAACAACAGGCAGATGAGGTACATGCTCAAAATAATAGGCAGACTGTGGGGGCCATTGCTGTCCCTCACACAGACCCAAATTGGGACCACCAGGCTGGCCATAGGGACCAGGATCTCTGGGATAACATGATCACACACCTACTTCATGGCCTCCAAAAGGCTA
>NW_007736881.1:59012-59323 GCF_000696425.1 Galeopterus variegatus
TTTTTTCCCCTAAGACACTGACATGCTCTTTAAAACTGGTTGAAGATGAAACTGCAAAAGAAAAAGAGTAGAAATTGAAATCAAGACTCAACAATAGCAAGAAATTACAGACAGGCCTCGGAGGTCTTGATATTATTATTACAGTTATTACAACTACAGATAAGATTGTAGTAACCCTTACTACATGCCAGATCTTAGAGTAGGCACTCTGTGTGCATTCTCTCAGCAAATGGGCCGGCCCGGTGGCGCGCAGTGCGCCACTTGGGAAGTGTGGTGGCGCTCCCGCCGAGGGTTCAGATCCCACATACAGA
>NW_007736882.1:0-400 GCF_000696425.1 Galeopterus variegatus
GTAAAATTATTCACCACGATCAAGTGGGATTCATCCCAGGGATGCAAGGTTGGTTCGATATATGCAAATCAATAAATGTGATACTCCATATTAATAAAATCAAACACAAGGACCATATAGTCTTCTCTCTAGATGCTGAAAAAGCATTTGATAAAATTCAACATTCATTCATGACAAAGACCCTCTATAAGTTAGGTATAGATGGAAATTATCTCAACATAATTAAAGCCATATATGATAAAGCCACTGCCAATATCATCCTGAATGGGGAAAAGCTGAAACTTCTTCCTCTAAGAACAGGAACTAGACAAGGATACCTACTCTCACCACTCCTATTCCACGTAGTGTTGGAAGTACTAGCCAGAGCAATCAGAGAAGAGAAGGAAATAAAGGGCATCTA
>NW_007736882.1:1870-2877 GCF_000696425.1 Galeopterus variegatus
ACAGTTCTGAAGGTCAAAAGTCCAGACTGAGTCTCACACAGCTATAATCAAGGTGGAGACACGGTTTTATTCCTTCTGGAGGCTTCAGTAGAGTATGTTTCCTTGCTTTCTCTAGTTTATAGAGGTAACATCATCCTTGGCTTATAGACCCTCCCTTCATCTTCAAAGCACCTCACTCCAACCTGTGTCTCATCATCACAGCACCTTTTCTGACTTTGATTCTCCTGCCTCCCATTTACAAATAACCTTATGATCACATTAGGTCAACCAGGGAATTCGAGGATATGATTTCCATATCAAAATTTTTTACTTAATCACATCTGCAAAGTCCTTTTTGCCAAATTTCTTTTTCTGAAGATTAGAACGTGGACATCTTTAGGGGCAATAGGACATTATTTATCCTATCATAAAGGGCTAAATCAGAGGGTGAATACCAGATGGCTTATCTGATCAAGGAATGAAATAAGAGTCATGAGAAATATCAGAGTTAAAAGATAAGAAGAGGATCCTGAAAATAGAAAAAGGAAAAACAATGTGTATCACTGAAGCCTTAGTACAACATTTAGCATAGAGGGTTATTTTAATGAAATTTTAGCAGATCCTTGTAGAGATGACATTTGACATACACCAAATATGGATTTTAGGTGCCTCCATTATGCTTCCTTGGCAGTTACAATAACTAACGTGGAAATTCATTTTCAATTTTAGTTTATCATGCAGTTCTGCAATTTGTGAAGGATTTGCAAGGGAAAAGATGAGATAATGTAATTTGACTGTATTATGCAAATTAGCCTATCATTTCCTGTCTATGTTCAATTTATGAGCAGAAAAGTTACAAGCTTCTTCAAAAGATTTAATGTAAAGTGTTTTCTATCATCTCCCCCAATAAACAGATGATTATAATAAACATGATGTAAGTCAAGTTTCTATTCCAAAATATCAGGGCTTATAGGAAGTTGCTCTTTTAAAAAATTATGATGTTGTTTTATGTCAAACAATGAGTTTGA
>NW_007736882.1:3273-10187 GCF_000696425.1 Galeopterus variegatus
GCTCTTTTAAAAAATTATGATGTTGTTTTATGTCAAACAATGAGTTTGAGCAGAAATAAATTTAGATTTATGCTTCTGCTTAGTAAATACAGTTAAAAATGTAATCAGAGTCTCAATTTTATCCCCTAAAATATGTTCCATATTTATTGATGTCTTCTTTATTAGCATTTTTGATAATTAAATGGCACAATATGTAAAAATCACCCAAGATATAATAATAGTCATTATTTATTGAGTGACCCCTACTGGCTCAGTAAATGGTAATCATAGTTAAGTAAATGCATAACGTTTATTAATCTACTCATCCATTTTTATCGAACACCTACAGTATGTCAGATAGCAGGATGGAGTTGGTAACACCAAGAACACATGTTATGAGAATAGAGCTAGTTCTTCCTTGTCCCTGCAGAGCCTACAAGCAATTCCTACTGAAATGTAGGTTTCCTAGTAGTGTGTATTTAATTAACACATGGGCAGATGCCACATAACTTGTTCAATCAAAATTCTCACCCTCTATTTAATAGAGTGGGTGAAAAGACAATAAAGCAGTAAAAATTAATAAAGTTGTGTTAAAGGGGACCTTAGGGGACCCAGAGGAAAAAGACTTACTGGAAGAAGGGTTTCTGATTCCCTACCAGGTGACAAAGCAGGAGAACTGCATTCCAGGAATCTACAGCATCATACCTGCACCTGAAGGAAGAAGAGAAAATACATTCTCTGCCTACCTCTGGGGAGGTAAGGGAGATTTAATTTTTTTATATATATGAAACATCAGGGAACATGGAGGAATAGACACCTCCAAGTGTCTGTCTCTCCACAGAAACACCAAAAAGTCAGGTATGAACTGTTAGAACCTCTATCACAACTCCAGAAAACAAAAGTTTATGGCATCCAAGAGAATGCCGAATCAAGGAGAAGTCAACTTTAAAGTAGTAGGGAAGCTTTGTGGCATTGTTGTCCTTGCATGACCCCTTCCCAGGCTCACCGTAGTCCTGCAGAGGGCAGACCACATTCCCAGAATGGGGCACTGGTCCCTTGTTCTGGAGGAAGCAAAACACATTATTTGCAAAGAATTGTGATATTTTTCCTGCTTCCACCTCTTTGAGGGCTACCTGAAAGACTGGAACAGGGTGTTCATCTCTGTTTCACATGACTCACAACTCATTCAAGGCAAAAAGGCAACAGAACTTTAAAAAAAATATAGTAAGGTAAACAACTCACTGCTTCCTTGGGCAAAAGATTATAGTTGAGGTAAAGACTGGGAGAGGATTTTGTTTACTTTTCAGTTCTTGTTTCCCCTAAAAAGAGGAAAAATCTGATTTCCAGAGTTGCTGAATTATAATATCTGAAAGGTCCCATTTTTAGCAAATGCTATAAAACATGAAAAGAAACAAGAAAGTAAGGTCCATTCACAAATGAAATTAATAGAAACTGTCCTTAAGAAAACATAGACTTCGGAATGCTACAGAAATATTTCAAATCAAGTGTCTTAAACATATTCAAAGTGCTAAGGAAAACTATGGAACTATTCAATTTTTGACCAGGGTGTGAAGGTCACTCAAGAAGGAAAGAATAGTCTCAAAAAATGTGTGGTAGGACAACTGAATGTACACAAGAAAAAGAATGAAGTTGAACTCCTACATTACATGAGATACAAAATTTAACTCAAAATAGATCAAGGACCTAAATATAAGAAGTAAAACCATAAAGCTATTAAAAGAAAACATGAGAGTAAATCTTCCTGAACTTAAATTTGGCAGTGGATCCTTAGCTATGATGTGAAAAACACAAGCATTGAAATAAAAAATAGATAAACTAGACGTTGATGACTAAAAATTTGTATGCATCAAATGATATTATCAAGGAAGTGAAAAGACCACTTACAAAAGGTGAAAATATATTTACACATTATGTAACTGATAAGAGTCCAGTATGCAGAATATAGAAAGAATTCTTACAACTACACAACAAAAAGGCAAGCAAACCAACTGAAAAAATAGGCAAATGCCTTGAGTAGACATTTCTCCAGAGAAGATATACAGATGGCTGTGAAAAGATGGTTAACATCATTAGTCAATGGGGAAATAAAAATCAAAACCATAATGAGGTACCTTGCCTCAATAGTGAGGTATATACAATCAAAAAAAAAAAAAAAAAAAGAAGAAGAATGTACGATTAAAAAAAAAAGAAGAAAAGAACAAATGTTGGTGAGTGTGATGATTAATTTTAGGAGTTGACATGATTGGATTAAGGAATACTAAGAAACCTGGTAAACCTTTTTCAGTGTGTCCATAAGGATGTCCCCAGAAGAGATCAGCATGAGAGCCTGAGTGGACTGTGCGTGGACTGGATGGGAAAGATCTGCCCTCAATATGGGTGGAAACTATCCAATCCACTGGGGGCTCAGAGAGAACAAAAAATGGAGAAAAAAAGCAAATCACTCTCTTTCTGCTCCGCCATTCTGCCATGTGAGACCCATGAGTCACTGTCACCACCAAAAAAGCCTTCATCAGATATGTTTCCCAGACTTTACCAGCCTCTGAAACCGTAAGCGATACATTTCATTTTCTTACGGTTTACCCAGTACCAGGTATTCTGTTATATGCCACAGAAACAGACTAATACAGTGAGGATTTGGGGAAATTGGAACCTTTGTACATTGCCGGTAGGCAGATTGGCAGTTCCTCCAAAAATCAAACATAAAATTACCTTATGACCCAACATATGTACTCCTAGGTATATGCTCCAAAGAACTGAAAGCAGGTACTTAAATACAAGTACATACATGTTTGTAGCATCACTATTCATATAAATATCCATCAATGAATAAATTTTGTAGATACATACAATGGAATATTACACAGCCACAAAAGAAATGAAGCGCTATGAAAAACAATACATGCCACAATGAACCTCAGAGGAATATGCTAAGTGAGAGAAGGTCACATACTGTGTGATTCCACTTACATAAGATGTCTAGAATAGGTGAATTCATAGAGATAGATTCAGATTGATAATCACCAGGGCCTGAGGAAAAGGGAAAATGAGGAGCAACCGCATGACGGGTACTGGGTTTCCTTTTATGGTTGATAAAAATATTTTGGAACCAAATAAAGGTGGTGGTTGTGTAACATTATCAGTTTACCAAATACCACTGATTAGTTCAGCTTAAAATAGTTAATTTTTTGCTGTACCAATTTTATCTCATTGAAAAAAAAACACAGATACACAGACAGTGATGCATTTGTTTTTTAAAAATCACTCCAGATGGCACATGCAAAATAATAAACAATTTTAAAAGGCATTTGATACATTCAGGGTTAATTATGTTGGTCTCATAACAGATTATCTTTTGAGATTACAGTAATTTTAGGAAACTCAGACTTTGACATCAGGGATGAGATCCCCAAGAGAGAATGTGAAAACAAAAGAATGACTGAATACCAAATAGTAGTCTGGTGTGATATTTCTTATGTTCTTAAATTTTTCTGGGGATATGATTAGGTATGAGCAGGGAAATATCATTATTTATGACTCTGATAAATCTAATTGTCACAAAGATATGAGCATATAAAATGACTGCTAAATGGAAGTATTTCAAAAAAGACTGTTTTAGTGTAATTTAAAGGCTGCATTACAGTAATGAGGTGCTAACAGGTACCACCTTTCTCAGAATCCAGCATGTTTAAATGATATGTCTTCGGAGGAGTGTTTCCTAAATATCCAAGTCTCAATAACTCACTTACCTTTTCCCTAATCACATAACACTTTATCTAGACAGAATGGTCTGACGGAAACAAAATGTGAGTCACCATCATGAACCACATATGCAGTTTTTAAACATTCTTATAGCCACATTTTTAAAAAAGTAAAAAGAATGTGCTGTGGTTAATTTTGTGGATATATTTATTTAATCCTAAAACATTATTATTTCAACACATAATCAATAAGAAATAATAATGACATACTTTACATTTTCCACTTCATGTTAATTCTTCCATATTAAGTGTGTATTTTACACTTACACTATATTTAAATTCAGTCTTGTGGCTAGTGGCTTCCATATGGTATTGAGCACAGAGAGACCATTAAAAACATATGCACTAAAGTATATTATAGCAGTTATGCACAAATTTTAAAAGTCATCAACTTATATTTTATCTTGTCAATATAAAACTATACAGCTAATAGAAGTGTTTAAGAAGTGCTATACTAGCATGAAAAAGACAGGGCTTAAAGTTTTAAGTAGAAAAAATTGAAAATACAAGATAATTATAATCATAAACATGCATTTCATGTCTTCCTTCCTTCCTTTTGGAAATAATTCATAAGCAACTGACATAAATTTGCTTCATAATACTGGTGACTTCTATTTGTAGCAATATCCAAACTATGTTCAAGGGCACATATATTGGTCTGCAAGTGTATACACACATAATAAATGTTTGAAAGTACCTATATCTTTGTTATTAGCATGTATTATTACTGCATTCTTAATTTTCTGCTTTAATTTGTGATATTTCTTAAATATTAAATTATACTGTTACTATTTACTATTCAGTTGCCCCTGATTATTTTGTTTTGCTGGGTTCTTTTTTTAGGTGGAACATGCAAGAATTGGCACTAAGATATACTCACTACTTCTTTTTTATAATTAAGTATTTACATATTTAAAGTTATATATTATGTAAATATATTTAGTATGTAACTAATATATAAATATAATTATGTAAATACTATGAATTTTTCTGATATATATAAAAATATAGCATATAATATATAATATGTCATAAATTATATACTACATATATTTCATATCACTCTTGTTATTTGCTAAGAAGTATACTACTGAATATTCCATTATTCTGAAATCCTTTACAAAATAGGTAAATATTTGTATCCAGATGGAGCATGCATTCAGGCTGAGAAAGGCAGACAATAAAATAATAAATGGTAGAACACATTAGACAGTGATAAGTACTATACACAAGAAAAAATAAAACAGAGGATCTCTATGTGTGGAGGTGCTGCTTGCAGTACTATTAGAGTGGTTATGGTAAGCCTCGGTTGAAATTAAAGTAAAAAAAACCAAAGGGAACAAGGGAGTTGTCTAAGCAGTTGTCTGGCAGAAGAGCATTCAGGCAGAGGGAGCAGCACAGCAGAGACCTTCAGGCTGGCATGTCCAAGGAATACCCAGAAGGTCAGTTGCTGGAGATGACTGAGCAAGAGGGAGAATCACAGGAGTGAAGATCTGGAAGGAAGCTGGGCTCATTCCTGTAGGGCCTTGAAGCCCTTGTAATTCCACTTGCTATTACTCTGAAATGGGGAGTGATATCAGTGTTTCGGCATAAGGTGAAATGACCTGGCTTCTGCTTTAATGGTTTGTCTTTGCTGAGCTGGGAATATACTCTTAAAAGGTCAGAGTACAAACAGAAAGGTGTTATAATAGACATACCTGGTCGTCCTGGTGAGACGTGATGATAGCTCACACCAAGGCCTGAGGACTGAAGGCAGACAGTAGTGTCCAGATTCTAGATATAACTTACAGCTGGAAGTAGCCATAATATATGCCCTGTTCTAGTTCTGATTTTTCAAAAATTAATAAGCTGTTGCTTGAGGGAACGTGTGCAATAGAAGTTCTACAGACACTTGAAAATGTGAATTTTTGTTGATAAGATATAAAACATAAAAATAATATCATTTAATATTATTCCTGTAATTCAAATACTATGTGACCATATTTAAATTTAATCTTCTTGGTTTGTCATAAATTAATGGTTGTATATTAAACACTTCACTATGCAGCAATCTTTTTGATTTCTCCTTGCATTTCCACCAATTTTTGCTTTACAGATTTTTGTGCTATGTTATTTGATACAAAAAGATTTCTGAGTTACATTTTCAATGTGGTATTCAGCTTTTATCAATATAAAATAATCTCTTTCAATGCTTTAAAAATTCTGCTATCTGCTATGAACATTTTCATTTCTTTTTGGAGAATTTTGTTGTTTGACTTCATCTGATATATTTTTCCAGTTTTTATTTTAGGAATAGCACTGGACAGAAGAAGACAGATTACCTCATTTTAAATGCTCCATTGGCATGCTTCCCACACTATAAAACATGAGTCACAGAAAAGTAAAGTAGTTGTGCCCATGAATTCCTGAGCTATGAAATGACTCTACTTACTAACAAGTGCACCACCACAGCAGGTATCACTGTTAATGTAAGGCACTTGTGGACGTGTTAGAAAAAATAGTGTGAAATAATCAAATACAACAGTATGACAACTGCAATCAAAGATTCTCAGAAAGTGGTTATAATGTTTACATTATCACAATATCCCTCAAATGATGAAATCTTTAAATTCTATGAAAAAAATGGATCAGGTATTTTGGAGTAAAATTTTAAAATATTTCAAGAAAAGGCCATAATTACTATGCCTTGTTAGAGAAGTTCCACTCTGTCCATATGACTTGTAACCTTCTTTGTATCACAGACATTCTGAATTTATTTTGACTCTGATCACAGACATGCATGTTTTGATTGTCTTGATATCCTTAATATGTAAGTTATTGTAAATCCTCATGAGAGGATTATATTTATTTACCTTGATTAAATCACATAGGCATGCACTTTTCTTTGGTCAGTGAATATGAATAGCAGTGCAGTAACATATGGCACATCTAAGAAGAAGCTTCAGGTTCCATTGCATCCACAGAGCACTATTTATTTTCCCTCTTACCATATTAATCTTTCCCAGATTAGGGTAGTTCTATAGCTTACAACTCAGAATGAATGAAGGCTACATATGTCTAAACCTTGATGGAAATGTGCTTTGAGAAAGAAAGAAACTTATTTTTATAAGCCACTGATATTTTGTTTTGTTTTCTTTTATTTTGTTACTTCAGTGC
>NW_007736882.1:11345-12307 GCF_000696425.1 Galeopterus variegatus
TGTTATTGTGGTAAATATTTAATAAAGGTAGTGGATTGAATTATGTCCCCCCAAAACTCACTGAAACTTGAATTGTGTTCCTCAAGTTTTATGTATTAGAAAAGTGGCTCCTACTGTGACTGTCAAGAGGGTGGGAAATCCTATTATGGTAATTGTAAGGTTGGGCCTTGAAAAGGTGATTAGTTTGTAGGACCATGACATAGTTAATGGATTAATAATGGTGGTCAGGGGCATGGTTCTGAGGGCTTTAAAAGGAGAGCACAAGGAGTCTGTCTCTCTCCGTCTCTCTCTTCTCTCTTTGCATTCCACTCTGTAATGAGAGACCCCTGGGTCACTGTCCCCACTACCAGACAGACTTTGGACTTCCCAGCCTCAGAAACTGTAAATGATCCATTTTGTTTTTCTTTATCAAATACCCACTTCTGTGTATTTTGCTATAAGCAACAGAAACGGACTAAAACATGTACTAAATAAGTTTGTGGCTTTGGTAAATAGTTGGGAAATTTACTGACATGACTTGGATGCTATTGATTACATTTAATACTATTTCTCAAGAAATAGAAAAACTCAAGGAAAAAACTGGCACGTAATTAAGCAAGAATTAAATGTAACACAGACTCCGTACTTGTAGAGTTGGAAGATGCTTGTAGAGTGAAAGATAAAATCAGAAAGAACTTTAAGCAACAAACTATTATTAAAACCCAGGTTTTTATATAAAACCAAATTAAGTATATTGCATTCACAACCTTTGTTAAAATATCTGAATTGATTTAACTGTGAAAAAATATCATTCAGAGAGGAGAAAAAAAAACCAACCCAAAACGCTAATGTTTGGCTCTCCCACGAAATCCTGATAAGTTCAGTGTGCCTGGAGTGAGAGGCATGTCTGGAAAAGAATTACCAGTAAAACAGTGTCACATGGAAGTGATTGGAAGGCATCAAGTAGACAAATGACCAACTAT
>NW_007736882.1:13041-13627 GCF_000696425.1 Galeopterus variegatus
CAGTAAAACAGTGTCACATGGAAGTGATTGGAAGGCATCAAGTAGACAAATGACCAACTATGTTTTGAGAGAGTTGTTCTGCCTAACAAACCACAAGACTGAATCAAAAGATGCAAAAACAGTTCAAGACAGTAGTTCACTGTTAGGTCACCAACTTTCTTACAGAAAAGCAGCAGTCTGAGGAGGCTTCTGAACCACCTATTCTTCAACACCCTCTTCAGATGTGGACAAGAAGGACAACAGAAAGAAAAGGTCCACACAGAGGACAGAGCCACGAACTGTGAAGTACAATGGCTGGGGAGCTACAGCTGGAGAGAAGAGCTGAGGCTTAACTAAGAAATATGACCTTTCTCTTGTGACCTCTCAGCATCTCCTTATCATAAATTCATAAGTACTATGGACCAGTGATTTCCACGTGATTTGCTTTCCTTATTTGTATAATGAGCATGGTGAATATAATTAGACCATTCTGTTCTACCACTCTATGCTGGATGAGCAGGGATATATAACTAGGAACTACATCTCATCAAGATCACAAGATCCTTGACTTTGAGTCTGACCTTGTTATTGGATGACTTTGTTGAAT